>NC_092039.1:21463151-21692916 GCF_003086295.3 Arachis hypogaea
GTGGAAAAGAAGGTCTGATCCCCATTGTTGGTTGAGCAAATTGGTTAACCATTAGTGGAACAGAAGGCCTGACCCCCATTGCTGGTTGAGCAGATTGGTTAACCATTGGTGGAACAGATGTGGGAGGCACTGGAGGCCTTACAATAGGGTGCTTCCTCATTTGCAACTAATTCACCTGCTCAGTAAAGATGGGCTGTTGTGTGGCATGTGATTCAAGTTGATTGTATCTAATACAGACTGAAACAATAAAAGAATATAGTTACGCATTGAGAAAATATTGAATAAAGACAAGTTATATATTCACACAACAGTACCTCTTCTGCCTGTGGTACAATTTGTGAGAGGGGTATCTCATCTACATGATCTTGAGTAAGTGAAGGATTAGACCTTCTAATCACTTTAGGTTGATTTTTCTTATTTTTCCTTACTTTTCCCTAGACCAAGAACTTTGTAGTCAGATAACAAAAATTACCAATAGGACTGTGGGTGAAAAGAATATTTACCAAAGGATCACTTTGAGGTGCAGCTGCACTAGTGCCCTGTTGTGGCTGATCCTAGTGAAATGGATAACCAATAGTTAAGTAAGATAAATCGAACCCTGACCATTAAAATACCAGACACTTAAGACCCTGACCATGTCTATAATATGGCAAATCAAACCCTAAAATACATGTGGTGTGTTCTGGCTGGGAACATTGGTGACTACAATCTGTAACTTAGCAGCCCTGCTCTCTTTTTTGGTCATAGGTGTCCAGTTTGGGTCCTTAGCTTTATTTTGCAGGTCTTGTAGTAATGCCTAGTTTGGCCACACTTACTGCATGTGACTTCAAAATTCTTCTTTGCCTTGTTCAGGTGCATTTCTTTCTCAACTGGATCAACCTTCCTCTTCATTTTTGAGCAGTGTGCTGGTCTCTTTATTGGTGGAGGATCACATGGTATTGCAGTAGATGGAATCTAGTACTCTTTACTATTCATAGGTTTGATGCAATGTTTGTAAGTGGCCCTAATGGATTCCATTGTCAGCCATTTATGCACAAACTCCTCTGGCTTCAACCCAATCTTGTACATGACTGCAACGGCATACCTGCAAGGCATTCCTGAAGCAAAGTACAGTATTTTACTATGGCAATAATCAGGTGTACAATACATAGAGGTAATGAGTTGGAACATAGAATTACCAGTGAGTTGCCATACATTGCAGTTACATGTCCTTTGATGTATATTTACCCCCATCTTGTGGTTTCCCCTATGCACCTCAAATAGAACTATGTCGCTGTCTCCGGACCAAATTGCTCTCCACTTATTGGCACTAGACTTAATAAATTCATCTAATTTTTTCTGTTGTACAGGGGCCAATAGACCATAATAAGCCTCCAATTTTCTCTTATGTGTTGCCATTTTTCTCATCAGGTAGCACCTTAAGTCCTCACACATCGTAAGAATTGGTTTTCACAGTATTCGACAATCTTTGCGTTCCATACCTCGCACATGTTATTCGTGATATTGTCAACTTTGGGACCATGACTGAAGTAAACCTTAGTCCACACTGCAAGCTCAAATCTTTGAAGATACTCCCAAGCTCCAGTATTGACTTTCTTCATTTTCTCCGTAGCAGTGTTGAACTCTTCGAATGTGGTGCATCGTGCACATTCCCATACCAATTGTTTCGTTTGCTGATCCTTGAAATGCTTTATAAAATTTTTTCAGATATGAAGGACACAGTTTCTGTGGTGTGCATTAGGCATAACTTCTTTTATGGCCAGCTCCAAACTCTTCAGGCATCATACATACAAATTAGTAAACAAATGAATACCAACCATGAACATAGTTCAACAATGAAATTAACATAGTTAAGTTAGACATGTTACCTTCTGCTGGTCCGAAATGAAATTCCAGCCAAACTGTGTCACTTCTCCCAAGTCCTCCTGTAAGAATGTCAAAAACCACTTCCATGTGTCTTTGCATTCGTTAGGGACAACTGCAAAGGCAATGACAAAGAAGTGGTTATTAGCATCTTGTCCAACCGCACTTAAGAGCTGGCCACCATAGTACCCTTTCAGAAAGCATCCGTCTAGGCCGATAAGAGGTCTGCAACCCTCTTTAAACCCCTTCTTAGATGCGTCCAGACTTATATACAACCTATCAAACAGTGGAAAAGAAACTGGCTGGGGAATTGTCTCCACTAATGCTGTTGTCCCCGGATTACTCCTATGTAGTTCATTCAGATAATCACGCACTTTTCCATATTGGTCCCTTGCATTACCAATGACAACTTCCCTAGCAACTTTCAAGGCCCTTGCAATCATTCTTGGGTTCACCTGGATGTTGTATTCCTCTATCATATGCTCCATTGCATGTCTTGGCTTCATGTCGGGTTGAATGAGAAGTTTTTTAATTAGTTTAGATGCCACCCATTGACGGTCAGCCATGTTACTACCATAGTCCCGAGCACAAGAATGCTCATCAATTAAGGTCTTCACATGGAAGCATCTACCGGCAGAATTCCAAGAAATATATATCAACCAAGGACATTTATCAGCTGCACATGCTTCCCTCAATCTATGCTTCTCATTCTTAATGTATAACATGTCCTTTCTTTCATGTACGAAGTAGTCTTTTAGTGCCTTTTTGAAAATCTCAATTGTTGGAAACAACTGTCTAACCTTGAACTCAATCTCACCATATTCAGTATCTTCATCAAATGGATCATATGCTATCTTACCCTCGTCCTCTGAAGAGATTGGACTGTTGAAGGCCTCACTCTCATACTCATATGGCTTTTCATAGTCACTGTCCATCTCCACATTAGTAGGAACCGAGCCAGACTGATGAAGCCCTTCATCCATATTATTTTTGTCAGCACCCTCTGTCCCACCTACAAGGCTTGGTTCCTGCCCTCTTCTTGGGCCTCCAACATTCAGCCTAGGCCCAGAATTATGGCCTTCCATTGATCCATCCGACAGCCCATCCCTAAGTATATGTCTTCTTCTCACACCTGAATACTTTTTAGATGTCTTCTTCTTAGCAGATGAAGAAGCCTTATTACCCCCAATCTTCTTTTTAGCTGAGCCTCCTTTTCTCCCTTCACCATCTGTGGTCCTAAGTTTCTCATCACTACCCTTGTCATCTGTCTCATAACCACCAGCCTCTTCATCCAAATTTCTCTTACCTGACAATGATTTCTTTGGCACCCTCTTTTTTTTTCTTTGCTCTTACCCCTTCATTACTGCTGCTGTCATCTGTCTCATACCCAAGAGGAGGGGGCTTGTAAAGCTCATTCTCTGTTGTCTCATATCCATTATCGGAGGACGATGATGATGAACTCACCACAACAGTCCCAGGGTCCATACCATCCTCCATTACTTCAGCCACATCCACTTCGTGTTCAAAATAAATATGCAATTCATCAGTGTCCCTGTTTATAAGCTTATTTTTCCTCATCTGGTTAATCTCCATATCCCCCTTCATAGCATAAAGACTAGCCTCCATGTTGGGTGCTCTCATATCTAGCCAAAACATCTCCTTATACCCTGTGTAACCCAACTCCTTAAACAATGTCACCGGGTCAAAAAAGTTCACATAATCTAGGTTCAGCGGGGGAAACCTCTTCACTTTTTTATGCATGTAGCACAGACCTCCCTCAAAATCATTCTGAAATCTTACCCCATGATAAAACACTGAAATAATTAAATATTCAGACATCTGCGAAAAATAAACATGCATTACAATCTCAGAATCAATTTTTCCTAAATTTACCACAGTCAAAATTAGTGGAATATGTTTCTAACTTTCTCTAATGTGTGCTTAAATAATACATAATCAACCCCGATTAATCACATTGGACATTTCTTAATCAGGTTTCATGTTTTGTTTATTCAGGACCACAAGTGAATTGTAAAGCTCAATGGTGGTGTGTCAGAGTGAGTTAATACGACCACATAAAGCACAAGACACAAATAGGTCCATGGAGAAAGGGGCTTACTTAGACCGTCAGAAGCACCGTTAGTCAACTTCTCCAAACGCCGTTAGAGCTCCGTCAACGACAACGACGTCAGCTTCGTCAATGCCCACCCCAATAACAACATCAACACAACTCTCTAACTCCTCAAGGTAAACAATAGTCACGAAGGTGAAAAATGTTCTCTCCTAGGGTTTACTGGTAATTCTGAAAGGTAAATGAAGGGTTTTTATGGAATGGCACACTGTGAAATAAACGTTTTTGGCACCTCCCCTCAAAACGACCATGTTTTATGTTGACGTAGATACGGACAACTACTCCTGACCATTTCAGTTGTCCACGTCTGCAGCAATCGTCCATGTTAGCCAGCTCACACACGCTCACCGTGACAGCTCAGCGTTTACCGTTCATTCTTGCCGGAGATTCACCCTCAAGGATTGGCTTGTGTGACAGAAGTATGGGACAGGGATCGAAGTGGATTAGAATATTCATCAGGGATTGTTTTATCATTGTGCAAAATAATCAAGAGCCAAGTTGATAGTTCACTCTTTTTCTTGTGGTACAACTTTCTCCCATGATGGAACTTCAAAATCTGTTGGTTTTTTCACAAACAAAATAAGTTTTAATTTTCTTCATGTATAATGTTTTAAGAATTCAACTTGATATGTATTCACATGTCTGTTAGTTGTTGCCATACCTTTATATCCAATTTGCTCACAATTAGTTGTTTTATCATTTTCTTCTTTTTTTACATTATTTTTTTCTTTTTGTTTCATACTATCGATTTTTATAATAGTAATATAATGCACATGAAAATGAATCACACACAAATATTCGTTTCTAATCCATCATTATTACAAGATTTCAGCTATATGGTTGGTTGATTCACAAAACATATAACTCTAGGTTCATTGAGAATTCTTATGTTTTGTATTATGTGTGTAGAATATTTCTGCCTATATCCTAAGTCATGACTGCAGCAAAAAATTATCAATTTTGTCTACGATCATGTGCCACTCTCTATTAGAAAGAAATTAGAAGAAGCATTTAATATTTCTATTCAATAAGCCTTTATGGCTGTTGATGAGAAAGAGAAACTGAATAATGTTGCAAACCTTAAATAAGGAGTGTTTGTTATTACTTTTATTTTGCCTGCATAAATAATTTAGGATTTTTTTCATCATCATTTATTTTTAGTTATGATCCAATTGAGTTAAATACATTCATGGATGTAATATATAGATTTTAGATTCTATTGGAGAACAGGTATTTTGTTTTAGTATATTATTACGTGATAACCATTAGTTTCTATGTCAACCACGTTTTAATTTGCATATTTTGTATTTGTAGAAGTATATATATTTCATAATTTTGTTCGTCGTTATTAATTGATTTATATAATTAGAAATTCTACTAGCGTTCTCCTATGAATATCATCTTCAATGAATCAAAATACTTTAATTCATTGTTTTCCTAATATGTATGCATTTTGTTGTAATTTTCTCTTTTTATTATTCATAAATGATTTAAATAAAATTCAGGTTCTATTTCAACTAACTCTCTCTACTCATTCTAATTGAAATATAAAATTATTTATCTTTCATATCATATATAAAATCATGCAAATACAAGGGCATCCACTAGTAATAATTAATCTCCCTTTTTATAATTTGACCATTTTCCTATAATTAGGATAAAAAAATTTAATTTGATTAAAACAAATTAAATATATTATGAAGAGAAAATAAAAAAGTGTGGGCAAAAAAACTCCTTTCATTCATTATAATTATACAATTTATAAAATATAATTTAATGAGAAATAATTGAAAGAATAAAACTAATCAGATATAAAACTACAAAACTATATATAACAGCTAAATAAAATCCAAATAGCCGAAACATATCTTCCTGCAACCAACCATACATTAAATGAATAATCCCCAAAACTTACTACTTGATATTGCAAGTGTGAGAAGTAGTATATGAAATTAAAATTAGTCTCACATTGAAGAAAGTAAGGAAGAGTGAGTAGTTTATAAGATGAGAGACTCATTAATTTATTATTTTAAGATTTTTTAGTTAGATGTGATATTTTCTCATCTTATATTCTCTCACTTGATTTCGCCGAGTGAGAGTGAGACTGAGACCGATGGTAATCATAAAAAAATAAATAATTAAATCATCAATTTTTATAATAAATAAATTAAAAATATGTAAACAGTACGTTAAAGAATTATATGTTACTTATATCTAGAAAAATATTTTAATTATATATTTATTAATTATCTAAATTATTTTTTTATTAATTTAATATTGATAAAAATTAATTATAATAACCGTACATAGAGAGTACATAAAATTAAAAATTAGATGTTCAACAATTTTCGTAAGAACACCACTCATATGCTTATGTAAAATAATTATGTTATGTTTACACCAAAATCAATCACTAAAATTAGTCTATCAGAATAAAATATATGTTAAAATATAAATACATCCACCTATCTAATATGTTTTCTGTTAATTTTGTAACTAGATATGTTTTTAACTTTTTAAAAAAGTATTTCAAAAGGCTTTCAAGAATATTATAAACAAAAGGACAACAAAGAAATAAAAAATAGTTCTTATTTTACTTAATAAAGAATTAGGAACAATATTCTCATATACTACTGTATTTAATGTAAATGATATAAAATAAAAAGCATCTATAATTTTTTTTTTTAGAAAAAATTTTAAATTTCTCTATCATATCAATTATAATCCCAACAAAAAAATAAAACAGAAAACACTAAAACTAACACACGTGATAAGGTGGTAACATGTTCCTAAAATTAAATAAAAAAATAAATAGTTAATAATTAAATCATAAACTTTTATATTAAATAAATTAAAAATATGTAAACAATAACATTAAAGAATCATATGTTAGTTATATCTAAAAAAATATTTTAATTATATATTTTTTATTATTTAAATTGTTTTTTTATTAATTTAATATTAATAGAAATTAATTATAGTAAGAATACATAAAGAGTACATAAAATTAAAAATGAGATAGTTTAACAATTTTCTTATGAATACCACTCATATGTTTATGTTAAAATAATTGTTATATTTACATTAAAATTAGTCTATTAATATAAAATGTATGTTAAATTAAATATATAAACCCACTATTAATATGCTTACTGTTGATTTTGTAATTAATTATATTTCTAACTTTTCAAGATACATTTCTATAAAACTTTTAAGAATATTATAAATAAAAGGACAAGAAAGAAATAAAAAATAGTTCATATTTTACTTGATAAAGAACTAGAAATAATATTCCTATAACCTATTGTGCTTAATGTAACGGATGTAAAATAAAAAATATCTACAATTTTTTTTTTAGAAAAATCTTAAATTTTTCCGTTACATAAGTCATAATTCCAACCGAAAAATAAAGTATAAGACACGCTAAAGCTAACACGACGGATAAGGTAGTAACATGTCTCTAAAATTAAATAAAAATAAATAATTAATAATTAAATCATAAATTTTTATAATAAATAAATTAAAAATATATAAACAGTAACGTTAAAGAATCATGTTAGTTATATCTAAAAAAATATTTTAATTATATATTTATTTATTATTTAGATTATTTTTTATTAGTTTAATATCGATATAAATTAATTATAGTAAGAGTACATAAAGAGTACATAAGGTTAAAAATGAGATGCTCAATTATTTATTTAAAGGCACCACTCATATGCTTATGTCAAAATAACTATGTTATGTTTACACCAAAATCAACCACTAAAATTAATCTTATTAGTATAAAATATATGTTAAATTATAAATACACACCCATTTATCTACTATCTAATGTACTTCTTGCTAATTTTGTCATTAAGTATGTTTCTAATTTTTCAAGAAAGTATCTTAGAAAACTTTGAAGAATGTTATAAACAAAAGGATAATAAAGAAATAAAAAAATAGTTCTTATTTTACTTAATAAACAATTAGGGATAATATTTTCATATTTTAACGTATTTAATGTAATTGATGTAAAATAATGAGTATTTACAAATTTTTTTGTAAAAAAAAATTTTAAATTTTTCTATCATGTAAATTGTAATTCCAACAAAAAAAATAAAAGACACACAAAAACTAACACAAAAAATAAGGCGATAGCATATCCTAAAAATTAAATAAAAAAATAAATAATTAATAATTAAATTATAAACTTTTATAATAAATAAATTAAAAATATGTAAACAATAATATTAAAAAATTATATGTTAGTTATATTTAAAAAATATTTTAATTATATATTTATTAATTATTTAGATTATTTTTTTATTAATTTTAATATTAATAAAAATTAATTATAATAAGAATACATAAAAAAATATATAAAGAACATGACTCATATATTTATGTCAAAATAATTATGTTATGTTTATACTAAAATTAACTATTAAAATTAATTTATTAATATAAAATATATATTAAAATATAAATATACCAATTGAAAAAAAAAATCATATATATATATATATATATATATAGAATTAATTATTTTCGGAGAAGACAGGCAACCAACTTGACACGTAGCACTTGCAATGCAATACGCGATATGATCATACATTTTTTCCACGTTCCTCAATTGATATTCTGCCACAAACCTATCTCAACTTCTCTAACATCGTCAACAAGATAAGCTTCTTACAGGCTTATTTTGATTCTGAAATAAACTAAAAAAATTTATATAACTATTAAAGATGAATATGAGCCTTGTATTTGTTGAATTTTTTTTATATTTTTTTTGGTTGAATTTATAAGCATGGAGAGGTGTGAGCGTTTTATTATTATTGAATTTAAAAATTTTTATCATTGTTGATTAGTTTCGGAGAAGACTTATGTTACCGATTTGATTCTAAAATAAAGTGGAAAAAATTTATATAATTATTGAAGATGATTATGGGCCTTGTATTTGTTGGAATTTTTTTAATTATTTTTAGTTGAATTTAAAAGTATTGACTATTGAGAGACCAGGGTTAGTTTTATTATTGTTGAATTTAAAAACATTGAGAGATTTTCAACTAGATAAGCTTATTTTTTATTATACTTAATTATCATCAATATTAAACTAATAAAAAATAGAAGATGTTTTTCATAAAAATGTGTAAAGATATTTATATGTATGTATTAATAAATCGATTATTTTTAATTTTTTTAATAAATTAGAATAAAATCGATCTTTTATAACAATAACAAATTAACAATAAACCTAATTGTTATCAGATTCGGTCGAACCGACCAATTTATATAACCTACTAGATTATGTTTTTTTTAGCTTTTTTAAACAAATATTAGGGATATATTTGTCTTTTTATTAAAAAATTTAAATATGATACGGTTTAAATTGTGTAAATTAATCGGATCTAATAATTATAATGCGGACAATCGAATTTATTATTGTTGCTATAATAAACCGACTTTGTTTTGATTTATTAAAAAATAAATTATTAACCGGTTTAATAAAGATGTACAATAATATCTGACACATGTAAACATCTTAAAAAAAAGATATTTTTAGTGTCTTTATCAAAGTGATTTCCATAAAAAATATAATTTAAGTAACACTTCCTATTAATATTTTCATGGTATAAGTTTTTTCACTCTTTTTTCTTAGTGCATTAAACTTATAGTAACAAGTATGTTTTTGTTTTTCTCTCCACTCTTCTCCATGGCTACGAACGTTCAGATTTTCGTAATTTTTACTACTGAATATCATGGCGGCCACCGTCTTACTGAACCTTGTTTTAACTTTTTTTTTATTAGCCATTTTTTATAAGAGGATGTAAGTTTTCTCTTCTTTAACAATATTAAAAGTATTTAAAAATTTATAATTTTTTATTAATAAAAATTATTTTTAATGTTGATTATAGTGCAAAATATAATTTTAAAAGAGTTATGAGTATATTTTCAAAATGAAAAGAACTCATTTTTATTCAAAAAAATGTTACTTAAATTATTTTTTTATTAGTTTAATATTGATAAAAATTAATTATAGTAAAAGTACATAAGGTTAAATGTAAAATTCGCGAAATTAACAAATAATTAGCCAATAAATTAATTATTAGTTAAAGAAAATAGAAAATTAAATTTTTTAGTTTAATGAGGTTAATTAAAATATAAATTTTGACACTAATTTTAAAATTTTTTGTCAAAAATTAGGTCAAACGGACCAAACCGGTTGAACTCGACTCATATCGGGCCCGAGGCCTAATCCAGTTGCCCATTAATTAAGAGCATCAGTGTCTCTTACCGTGATGCTAAGATATCCTAACCAACATGGGTTCGCTCATGATAATAATGGTGCCTAACTGACACGGTAAAGAGACCATATTCGGGGTTCGCCCCGAGTAACATCAGGTTGCGGGTAGACAACCGATGCATGAGCTTATGGCCTGCGCTAGGAACAGGCATGCATCATTTTGTTTGTGCATATGAACTTTCGGTGAATTATTTATTGCCATTTCCTAATTGTCTATACTATTTACTTGTTGTGTGTATGTTTGTATCCTGTGTTTCTGTGTTTGTTCTTTTTCTGTTTCACGACAACTTAGAGACAAAGACTTTAGGTTTTCCTTTTACCTTGCTGAGAACTCTAGGTTCTCATCCTTCTTCTCTTTCTTTTTTCTCCCTCCCCAGGTGGAATCAGTAGAGGAGTCCGTTGAGTTTCGGTACATCTCTAACTGAAGACCATTCCGGAGATTGATGTAACTGACTTTTTACTCCTTTTGATGATCAGTAGTATTACTTTTTTCTCGCTTTTGTAGTACTTTTAGAGGAGTAGGACCTCTTAGTAGTTTGGTTCCAGTTTAGGAAACTCCTGTGACGGTTGGGACTTACTTCCTCTTTTGTATCTATATATATAACTTGATGTAGTACTTGACTTTTGATAGATAACATGTATCGCTAAACTTAATTCATGTGTATATTTGTATATATGTATATATGATATTTTTTGTTACCATATATTTATCTGTAATATGACTTCAAGTATTAACCTTGCGAGCAACTAAACGATTTTTTATGATAGATAAATTAATTACGCTAAACCGATAAAGGCTTATATTAACATTTACTTATAGAATCCGAGTCTAAAGCCAAGTAAGTCCTTACGACAAATAATACTTAAATGATTAACATTGATCATAACACGTCAAAAGTTGAAGTATTATAATAGGTGTTATTGGATAATATTTATTAAACTCACATGTTTAACATAATCATTCATCAATTTAACAAGAATCATTACGAGTATTGTTTGATAATATTTATCAAATTCACCTTGTAACAAATTTAACAAATTTTCATTTCAAAAAGTCAAGGCTTAATCCATAAAAATGATAAATGAATTTTTTTAATTCTGATTTTGAGTTTGACTTCTCTAAAAGAATTTCGTTATAATGTAAATATTATTGTAAATATTTTTGGCTAAAAATAATTGTCGTTTATTAAAAAATACCTTTAATTCACACAAAAGGTATAAAAAGTATGAGAGAAAACACAAATATAGAATTTGAAGGTTTTCAATAATTTAGAGAAGGGATTAAATCTTCGGCAATTTTTTAAGTTTTTATAAACTTGAACACCAAAACAGATTTTAAACTTTTATTACTATTGTATCTATGATAATGATTATGCAAGAGACAATTTATTTTTTTTTATAACAAACGAAATAAAAACAGAATAGAGAAGAGAAGAGTACACAACTATATATCTTGGTTTAACTATTTTGTGCAATGTGGTCTATATCTAGTCTCTACCACAACCATAGTAAAAGTTTCACTATCTTTTTCAAATATTACAATCACTAATTCTCTAGAATTCTTCCTAATGCTATCTAGGACAACTCAAGCTTCTAACCAAGCTTGTTTCAGCTAGATTCATTTCCTAGACTCTCAATACTAAGTGATAACCCAACTTAAAAAGAAAAACATTTCAAACTCATGACACAAAATAAAATACATCAAAAGAGAATGCCATAATAATGACTTTTTCTATAAATTTATTCTCTTTGCCTTTTCTCTCTTGTGGTTTTTTTATATGCCTCTCAAATTGTCTTTTACCATGAGAAATCAAAAAAAGCTAAACTGAAAAAGTAATATATTTAATGTAATTACGTGAAGGAGAAGAAATAAAGTAACTTAAAAGCTATTAAAAAAGTCTGATTTAAGCACTCTTTTTTGTTACCTTCTATCTTGGCGAAATGCTCTTTTAGTATAGGTGCATTATTTCCAAAATTTTAAGTTAGATTAATAGAGAAGCTATGAAAACTTAGAACAGTATTTTCTCCTTATCTTCAATCATTGGCTGATTACTTCTTTTATTGAAGGGTAATACTTCCAAAACTTAAAAGCTGTTCTTAGTAATAATTTCTGCACCACAAGGACGAACCATAGCTTATCTTCTTCTCCAAAAATCAGAGCAGAACACAGAGTAGAGGAGGTGCCAAGAGTGTAGAGAAACAATGTTGCAGTTGCAGCAACAGGATCATAGTTGCTTGGGTTCTTTTTGTTGTCTTTGCTAGTTGTCTTTAGAGTGAACGATGTTTTCAAAGTGCTTGCAAGATCGGCATCCTTGATTCTTAAGGTTTGACTCTAAATTTCATCATTTATCTTTCATTTTGATTTGAAAAAAAAAAAATTCTTTTTTCTTCTTTCACAAAATATTAGAGCATTTTAGAGTAGTTTCAAGTAACTATTTTGTTTGCACATTTTGATTATCATTTCTACTAACAATTTTTTTCATAATAAAATCAATATTTGATTTTGTCTTTGACTTCATTATTTAACTTTTCCTATCAATGCTTGTTTGATAAAAATTTTTGGTGCCAACAAAAGGTGAATTACTTTTAACTTAATTTGTTTTACCCAAAACGATAAAGTTCCAGTGCATCAAGTGCTTCATGTAATAAGTCATGTTGCTAAGCTTATTTATATTTGGACTACTTAAACAAAACCTGATTTGGACCTGCCACAATAAAGTATACTTCAACTAATTTTTAAGCTTTTAACCCAACGTACTAAATATCTGTATATTTGTCATCATCAATAAAAAAATTGTTTTCTAAACTCTATGCATTAAAAGCTTGATTCAAGTATGTACCAAAAAAAAAAAAAAAAAGCAACAGCCTCATCAAAGTTATTTCACATGATAATGGTTCTGTACCAAATATTTCAAAACAACCATAACAATGAAATGAAATACTATTTGTTTAGGAAATACCAAGATAGAGAATATCGAACTGGATCCGAATACAAAAAATTCTGGAGGTTGAAAACTTGAAATACCTACAAAGACTACAACGCTAAAGTCAGAAATGTTAATGTGCTATGTAAAGAATGAACCTTATAGCGGCACATGAGACTAACTTCAATTCAATATAAAGTATTCCATTCAATCTCTTGTTCCAATGCTTTCATAGATTTTTGTAAAAAACACATAAATTTAGATCTAAAATTAATTATTCATAGATTTCTGATGATTGAAAACGTGTAAAAACACATATTTAGTATCTCAATAAAAATAAAACTATATGCATTTGATTATTATGAGTTCTAATAGTAGCATTTAATTTTTTGCATTTTATATCTAATATTATGACTTTAGATGGCAGAAGATGCTACAGGATTCTCAGTTACAACATATTATGCTGAAGCTCTGACCAACTTTTTTTTTTAATTTATTTTTTCTTGTATAATAATAATAAAAAAAACATGTTAACTCTCTTTTTTCGAATAGTTATAACTTATAAGAATGGAGATACAATTTGGTTGAGTAACTGTTAATAAAAAGCGCCAATTATTGTCTTTTAATTTCCAGAATAACCAATCATTCTTCTTCGGTTTTTCTTCTTTTGTCTTTCAAGCGTTGCTTTGGAATCAAAGATATATATATATATATATATATATATAGGATATATTGAGATATGCATGAATAGAAAAAAGGAAAATACAAATAAAAGAACATCAAATGGAGATAATGGGGCCAAATAAAGATCAATAGAGAGTGCGATTATTGAATAAGAGAAACTAAAATAGCATATGGTATATGGAATTTGTTACTTAAATAATCTTGGTACGTTCTTTTTCTAATTATTTCTATGCTACTTGATAGTTGATGCTTGCTTAGACATGTTATGATGATGATTTAGATTTGTTGGTGAATGAATGTTTTGGACCAAGAACAAAATTAGAACTGCTATGGGTCTTTATGCAAATACAGAAAACAAGGAAGTGGGGGTCAAATTCAAATTATTTTTGAAAGGGGCATCTGTACCCGGCATGCTCATTGAATATTTTGCTTACTTTGATAATTACTTAAGAAAAATACTGTGTATATAAAAAATTAACAATCAATCATTATATATATTAATATTTATTCTATATTTTAACAAATATAATTTGTATCAGGGGTTGATCGTACATACAGAATGATTTATAATTATTAATTAAGACATAAGTAGAACACTTTTAATTATAAGATGATATACTATTATATTATTATCATAGTTGTTTTCCCAATATAATTTTTTTTGGCCAAACAAGTTTAGCCTCGGCACAGATCCAGAAATTATAATATGAAGGGCCAAAATTTAGATATTTTTTTTTCCATAAGGATAATTAATATATAGTTATTAGAATTAGCTTTTTAAAAAATTTATCAATATATATATATATATATATATATATATATATAAAATTATAAATTTTTTTTATAATTTTATTTTTAATATCATAATTACATAAAAAAATATAATAATATTAATAGTATATTATAAAATTATAAAATACTAATAATTTATAGCGTATTTAGTTTAAAATTATCACATATCTTATTAATTAAAATTAATTTTTTAAAAAATTTTAAAAATTTGAAAATAAATTATAAATTATTAATTATTTGAAAGACACAGTACCCTTATAGAATACAATATATAAGATATCTTTGTAAAAAATTTTATTTTAACAATGTAAATTTAGATATGATTACCAAAATATAATTATGTAAGTCATTATTAATATAATAATATAAATGTTAAATATATTAATATAAAAAAATAAATAATTTTTTTAAATAAATATAGAGATTATTATATAAAAACTAATATAAAAGGTACAAAACATGAGGGTATGATATTAAATTAGTTAAGTAAAAAATATTAGTGAATTAAATAATTAAGATATAAATTCATCACAATGAAAAATAATACATATAAAACTATTAAATTATATAATATTTTTTTATTTTTTAAACACATATCTCATATATAAGTATAATTTCTTAAAATTTTGGGGGATCGAAGCCACTACTCGCCCCCTCTAGATCCGTCCCTGATCTCCTCTAAATATTTTACGTTCATTCATGCATGCATCTATTTTTTTCAATATTTTTAATATGAATAAATCAAATATAATTTTTTCAAAAAGCAATAATCTTTGCAAGAAAGAAAAGAGTAATCTAATTTTTTTTTTAACTACATTGGCCAATTTTTCAAAAATTATTTTACTTATCTAAAATTCTAAACCTTAGATAAACTCTTAATCTTAAATCTTAAATTATAAATCCTAAATTCTAAATCTTCAAAAAATAATATTTTTAAATTAAAAAATTGGCTAATGTTATATATTTTTTAATTAACAAAAAGAATACATATTCAGAGTACATGGATGGCTGTTTTCTGTATAAATTTAATTTATTACCCTATTATATATTGTAACATTTTTTGACACAATCATCATGTATCTAATCATGTGGTAAACGTTGGTAGTTTTGACATATATTTATTTATTTATTTTTTCTTTGTAACAAACTTGAATAAGTTATGATAACAAGTTAACAACATTAGATAAAACATAGAAACTGAAAGTTTGAAACAGAAGGAGCAACATTTTCGTAGCAACTTGAGATTCATCTGATATAATTCAAACATATTAGAAACATTTATAACGTTGTTAAGACTTGCGTTGTCTAACGCCTCTTCATTCCTATATCGATTGTATTTGAAGAAGGTGCCCAAAGCATGATACAATTCTTTGCAAATTTCCTCTAAATTTAAGGAAAGCAATCTTTTCATGCTTTCTCTTACTCATCTTCACCTATAAACCGAGATTACACAAACATCATGTTAATTAACTGTCTTGTGATTTTTTATTTTGATCCTCGGATAGTAGGGGTGCACATGTTCTGGGCCGGCTCGGTCCGGATCCGAACATTTTAAAAGCTAATTTAGTGTGATTTCATTGGATCTAGAGTTGGGTACGAGTTTTAGAAATAGACCCGTTAATTATTTAGGATTGGATACGGGTCAAGGCGAACCCAGCTTCACTTGACCCATATGCATTCTAAGAAAACTAAAAAATATATATGTTTTAAATTAATTTTAATATTATATTATATTAATTATAAACTTATTATTTTATTTTTAATTACACTTATTGAATTAAAAAATAGATCAAAGAAGTATCAAATTAGAATTTATAGACAAATTCAAGTTCAAATATGAATATCAATCTCGATAACAAATTTCTTCTTTATAAATAAGTGCATCATAAATAAGTTTCTTTATAAATAAGTTTCTTTATAAATTATTGTTAAAACTTTAAAGATCTAGTTTGGACCCGATATAATTGTGGCGCGAAAATATTTAGATTTCATCGAGTTTAGGATAGGATTAGAATCTAAAAAATAGATCCGGTATCTATTTCGAGTCGAGTATGAGTGAGAGCAAACTCGGTTTCACCCGAGTCATGTGCACTTCTATTGGATAGTATAAAATTTTTACGTTGTGATTTAATCATCAAATTTAATTTATTTTTTTCTAATTTTTTTAAAAGTAATTAATATGGATAGGAAAGGTACTTAAATATTAATTATTATCAATAACATGCCAAAACATTATTAGACGCTACTAATTATATGATACTTTTACAATTATTTATAGATACATATTCCATATGAGAATGAGACTATGAAGCTCTTGCTATCATGCATACCATTTTAGAACCATTTAATTATGACCTGAATTTGGATACCATACCACATTACACTGGATGTTATTGATTTAATGGTGATTACATTTTTATTTTTTCTTTTTATTAGAAGATATTTTTAATATATATATTTTATTTGAATCTTATATTTGCTAAGAATAAATTAGAATCCAACACAAATCGGTTTGTTAGTGATGATTAAAGCTGAAATTTCCCTCTTAGAAGTAAATACAGAATGTTATATGATTTATCTAATGGTCCTTTTGACAAGGCTCTTCATTTCCAAATTCCAATATATACCATTAAACGTATAAAATGTTTGATTATTTAAAGAATAAAATAATATTTTTAATCATGAAAGATTTTAGCATTTATAATTCTAACTATGGAAGGATAAACTAATTTAATACTTTTAAAAAATTAAGTTAGTTTAACAAAACTACCTAAAATAGATATTTTGTTGTATGTTTTTGTCAAACTAATCTAATCATATCGAGTTAACTTATATCTTTTATAGTTAAAATTGTTGAATTCAAATTTTTCATAATAAAAATGGGAGTTTACTTTTATTTAAATATACTGGGAATATAAAATTATATTATATATATATTTAATTAAAATATAATCATTCAATAAAAATGTTTGATTATAAAAGTTCAACTCAATTATCAAGTACTTCAAATATCTCATCAATAGAGAACGAAGTATATAACTAAAGGATGATATCAAATTCTCTTAATATAATTATGCATTAAAGTATTATTAACAAAGATTAATTTTAATACACTGATATTTTAAAAAGTTTAAATTTATGTATTTAGATTATTTTTTAAGTAGTAAATTTAAAAATGAATTATTTTAATTTTAATGATGTAGCAATATGCGATTAAATATCTTTGTAAAATTTTTTATGTTGTTAATATATGTAAATTATTTTTTTAAATATTAATAAAATAAATATAATCTTTATTTAAAGTTTGATAAGGACCAACTTCCTCATCAATAATTATTTTTTTCATGATTTATCATGATCATCATCAACATTATTAGCCAAACTCATCATCTTGTGTAAGATTGTAGTGGTGGATCCCCCTCTGTTCTATAATAATTAAAAAACATAATTAGACAGAGTCGTACAAATCACTTGAACTATATGGTTTCTTGACTTTCTTCGTATTCCAAAATATCTTTCTTATACAACATTTCAACTTTGTTAGAAAGTCCTTAAAGCATGTGCAAAGTGATTTTTTTTTTATATTGGGTTCAGAAGGGTGTCATTTTTTAAAATATCTCATTATGCGCGTTGTATTCAATTATGGGGGTGCTACAATCTTAATTTTTTAACTTTGTTAGAATAACAAAACGGCGATATTGTTTAATACTTTTAGTAATTTTTAAAATTTAAAAAATATATATTTTTTTTTATGAAAATGTCAATGATTTTTTTAAATTAATTAAATTTTTTTATTGTATTTTCTGAAAGTAAAAAAAAAATCATAGCAAAGTAAAACTCACATGAAACGAAATAATTTGGTGTATCACATTAATATTAAAAAATATATAAAAATACAATTTATACACTAAAATTAGTTATCATGTATATATAAGAGTAAAATATCGTTTTTGTCTCCAATAATATTTGGAATAAATATCAAAATTGTCCTTAAATACTATTTATACACTAAAATTAGTCACAAAATAATTTCTTATATTTATATATTAACTTATAATTTTAAGTGTAAAATTATAAAAAAATAAATTTATTTAGAATGAAAGTAATGTGATTAAGTATAATTTATTTAGATGTGATTAAAAAATAATTGAATACTATGTATAGTAAAAAATTGATATTATTGAAGGATAAAACTAAAATTTATTTCTATGTATCGTTTTTGTCCCTAACGTTTTCGTCCTATTTAAGTTCCTAATGTTTTAAAATCATCTCAATTTTGTCCCACCGTCAATTCTGTTAACGGATACCTAACAGCAGGACAACATTGAACCAATTTTAAAACGTTAAGGAATTAAATAGAACGATTGAAATATTAGGGACAACTTTAAGACTTACCCAAACATTAAAAACAAAAACAATTCGACACATGTATTGTTTATTTTATTTTTAATGTATATTTTGTATTTCAATATATATTTTATAATAGTAACTAATTTTAGTGTGCAGCTAACATTAATCATAAAAAAAAATTAGCCGTACAAAGTTGGTGACTATTAATTGCATTTCTGTCAGGTAAACTGAAAATAAAGCTTGAAACTAAAAAGCCAAAATTACATAGCAACCACCTTCAGCCAAAATTATTGCAAGGATATGAATGTGTCATGGTTTGTATGATCAAATATGATATCAAAATCTTAGTTACCAACTCTTCTTTAATTTCCATGTCACACTCTCTTTCTCTCCCTCATTAACTTTATATATATTTCCTCTACTACCCATTTATTTAAATGGCCACACATCTAGAATGCTTCTTCCTCAAACTTGAGCCCCTTCTCACAATGGCAAGAACATTTCTAGTTTGGTTCTTGTGTCTTGGGGTGCCTTGTTTCTTTGTAATTATTGATGGTGGAGTTTATGGAGATCATCAGAACTTGCATCCAAGAACCATTTCTGGTGCCAATCACTACCATAAAGATATAAGAAGATTACAAGCCTTTAAGGCCTCTCTTACTAGACATGCTTCTGTTGCTTCAACACCTTCTTCATTTTCATCCTCTTCTGCTTCTTCCCCTTTGCTATCTGAGGTGATTAAACTCAATTGTGTTACTTTTTTTTCTTTTTGTCAGAAAAGTAATTGTATGGTCTTGGCTTTTATTTGATAAATAGATCAAAATAGAAAATATAAATAAAATAAAATGTTTTGTTCTTATTTTTTCGCTAGTATTTATCTTCTGTTGCGGTTTTATCTTTATTTTGAAACATTTATCAAACAGAGTCTTAGAACAACGTTTAGTGTGTTTTTAAGAATTACTTAGAATCTTTTATTGATATAATTTTAAATATTATAAATAAAAATGAGTAATTATAAATACTTTTGGAACACACACATAACATATGAATCAATAACATGCCAATTTGTAATTTCTCACAAAAACTAAGAGTGCATTTAGTTCACATTTTTATTTTTATTTTTATTTTTTTTCCATAAAATTTTAAACATAAAAGCAGAAATAAAATTGCGAACCAAAAGATGTACAAGTTTATTTCAGCTAAGTGACAAAAAATACATATTTTCTGCCTATGTTGTAGTACTCTTTTTATTTTATTTTGTTTCTGATTTTGTTGGTTGGAAAATTTGTGAAATGAATGATGCTTATGTTGTGTGATGCAATTGAAGGGTGTGAACAATCCACGTGTATACCACGTGACATCGTATGGGGCAGATCCAAGTGGGAATTCAGACAGCACAGAAGCAATTCTTGCAGCCATAGCAGATGCAGCCAAGGTTTCAAGTCAAGGACAGTTGATGCAGGGCATCACTGATCTTGGAGGTGTCCATGTTGATCTTGAGGGTGGTAGCTACCTCATCAGCCGTCCACTGCGCTTGCCGGCCGCCCGTCTAGGGAATCTCATGGTATGAAATTTTTAAGGATAAAATACTAAATTGTTCTTGTTTTGCCCTGATCTTATTTTGGTCTTTAAGATTTAAATTATCCTGTTTGAATCCAGAAAAAATTCATTTAACTTCAATTTAGTCTCACCGCGATGTTAAAATTAAATAATTAACGAAATGTCCTACATGACACTAGTATAAGAATAAGTACAAATTCTAAAAGTATAAAATTAACTGTGGATGCATTAATACATTTATTTATCATTATTTTTAGTTTTATAGAAAATATTTTATTTAAATTGTAAGAAAAATGATAAATAAATGTATGGATGTATTCACGGTTAATTTTGTGCTTCTAAAACTTGTACTTGTTCTTCAGATTATCAATCTTGTTCTTATACTACTGTCATGTAGGATATTCCGTTAATTATTTAACGATGACCTCACGGTGAAACTACATCGAAACTAAATAATACTTTTTTGGATTCAAATATGACACTTTAAATTTTAAGACCCAAAATAGGATTACGCCAAAATGTAAGGACCAATTTAATACTTTACCCAATTTTTAAAGTGCGATTTAGTTTGCATTTTTATTTTCTTTATTATTTATTTTTAAAATTATATTAAAAAAACAGTAAAATAATAATTTTTTTATTTTTATATTCTAAAAAAAATACTAAAAATAAAAATGCATGACTTTTGATTTTCTATGATTAGCATTAGTAGATTAGTACGCAATATGAAATTTTCTACCGAAGTTTGCAATTTCCTTAGCATTTGACAATTGTCATATATTTTGGAAGACTTCATTGTATAGACTGATAGACGACATTAATTTTTGAGGCAGGTAATTAATTAGTCTTGATATGTTTTTGTCACAATGGTTAAATAGTTGCTATAACTGCACCAAGAAAATGACAATTTCTAATGTGCTTTTAATTAGAAGATATTTTTGTAAAGCAATTTCGTTATCATTTGTTTTTAAAATTCAATTAGTGTATAATTTCAACGTAAAATTGTTCTACATAAACATCTAATTTTGTATTGTGACATCAACAAAAATCACACAAATATAAATATCTAATTAAATGATAGTATTTACCCGTACATAGTAATTAAACTCATTTTCAATGTACCATAACATTTGAGTTTGAAATTTTGTTTGTAATTTGATGAAATCAGATACATGGTGGAACTATAAGAGCCTCAAATAACTTTCCAGAAGATGGGTACCTCATTGATTTGTCATCAACCTCTTCTTCTTCTTCTTCTAATAATAATAATAATAATAATAATAATAATGAGAACAATGGAGCTAACTCAGAGAGTTCCCGTTCTTCACGCTACAATTTTGAGTACATAAGCTTCAAGGACCTCTTGTTAGACTCAAACTTCAGAGGTGGGGGCATTTCAGTAATTAACTCACTCAGAACTAACATAGACAATTGTTACATTACACACTTCACCACAAATGGAATTTTAGTCCAAAGTGGTCATGAGACATACATTAGAAACACTTTTCTTGGCCAGTACGTAACCGCAGGAGGTGATAAAAATGAAAAGAATTTCTCCGGGACCGGAATAAGTCTCCTCGGCAACGATAACGCCGTCACGGATGTTGTCATTTTCTCTGCAGCTATAGGAATAATGGTAACCGGTCAGGCCAACACGTTCTCTGGCGTGCATTGTTACAATAAGGCCACCGGATTTGGAGGGACCGGGATATATCTGAAGCTGCCGGGGCTAACACAGACAAGGATTGTGAATTCTTACATGGATTACACGAGTATCGTCGCCGAGGATCCGGTCCAGCTCCATGTCTCTAGCAGTTTCTTCCTTGGTGATGCCAATATTGTCCTTAAATCAGTGAATGGTGTTGTGAATGGAGTCAGCATTGTTGATAACATGTTTTCAGGGTCCGGTTCTGGGGTGGAGATTGTTCAATTGGACCAATCAAAGAACAGTTTCAACCAAATTGATCAAGCTATTGTTGATAGGAACATTGTGAGGGGAATGAATTTGAAGGCCACAGTGGCAAAAATGTCAATTCAAGGGAATGGAACATTATGGAATGTTGATTTTAGTAATGTTCTGCTTTTTCCAAACCTTATCAGAAATGTTCAGTACTCATTAAGCTCTAGTGGTGGAACATTCCCTAATCATGCTTTGAGGAATGTATCTGAGAACAAGGTTGTGATTGAAACAAGTGAAGCAGTGGATGCAAATGTTTTTGTTACTGTGGATCAGAGTATGGTAATTTGATTGAACAGGGTTTGAACTTTGTAGAGTGACCAAAACAATATAATTTAATTTATCTGGTCATTTTTTATTTTTAGTCCTAAGTTCTAAGTGGAGGGAATTTTTTGGATATGATATGAGCATGCCTTTGTTGCCAAGTCTTCCTTTCTTTATTATCTGGACAGAGTTAATTAAACATTATATATTATATATTAACGATCATACAAACTATATATATATATATATATATATATATATATATATATATATATATATATATATATACATGATTTAGATAGACTGAACTGCACATTATCTTTTTATGTGATACTTTTCCTACCGATTGGTTCAAAATACTGGACAAAAACTAAATCAATATATTTTATGGGTTATGCTAATAAGTTTACAATATTTAAGGAGAAAAAACAAATTAAGGATGTATGTCATAGTTAATTATTTGGTTAGTCATTATTACAATATGATAATTAAACTATAAGTTCTCTTAAAGATGTGAATGCATTGCATCTATTTATTTTTATTTGTTTTTGATTAGAAGTGACCCAACCAGCAAGAAAACCCAGAATACACTCCCAATTCAAATTTCAAACAGTAACGCCCGCACCATTCTCACCTAATGGAACAACTAGTCTAAGAACTTCAAAGAGACTGAAATAGGCTTGTTAAGAATGTCTTCCATAGGCTTTGGTGGTCTACTGCTCCAGAAATGGAAAAGATGGTATGAGTACTGAGCATAGATTGAACATCTTGAAGAATATAATCTCTCTCCCAGAGCTTCGCATTTGATTTAATGGATTGCACTAAGGTTTGATTCTCTCGCTAGGATCAGGGTTCTTTTATTGCTTCTGCTTCTACTGCTACTATCTTCTTTGTTGTTCTTCCTGTCAGGTTGCCATTGCTATCTTTTATCACTGTTGCTGCTGCTCCCTGACCGAGTTCCTGTTTGAATGCTGCATCTACATTGATTTTGATATTTTCCTTCTTTTATTTCGCTCTTTTTTTGTTTTCTTTGGTTGTTCTGGATTTAAGTATCTCTATTTCCTATAATGTTGCTTGGATTATGATTGCTTTATGTTGGTAAACTGTTAAGTTTCTATTTTTCCATATATTCCAAGGCACTAATCTTACTATGCTCCAGCCAGTCTCAAATTCCTCAGCTGTGCCTCCTTTTAGTTTGTGCATCTTGTTTGAAAGCCAAGATCCCAGGGATGTAATAGAATTTGCCGGTGGACTGCGTTGCACTTGTGATCCATTTGCATAGGAAAATGGGATGTTCAGTTGTTTCCTCTTACAAACAAACACGATTAATAGGTACACAATCAGTTTTTCTAATAGTACTAGAGCATCTTAATAATCAACAAAATATATTATCAAAACTGATAGAACAATATAAACCTTTTACAAAGATGAGTATCTCAAATCAGATAAAAGAAAAAACAATACAAGTAGCAAGTTATATCTTAATGATCATCTCTATACTAAGAACAACATACTAAAATTTCATAAGAAATGGAGCAAGTTTACCAAATTAATGAGATCAAAATGGCACCACCATTTTTCCCCTTTTCTTCTTCTCTTCTCATCGATCTCTTCTCCTTCACTCTCTCTATTTTCTTTTTCTTTTGTTTTAAAAATATGAGAAATATACTTTCTCTTCCTTCCGGACTATAAGCCACTTTCTTTTCTTTTTATTTTTTATTTTTATTTTTGGCTTGTAAGTCCCACTTGAGTTGGAGATTCACCAAGCTTTTCTTTTCAAGAATCAAATTTAATTGCAGGTAAATTCTTAGTCATCATATCCGAACCATTATCATCAGTATGGATCTTCTTAAGTGCATATAACTTCATCTCAAACGCTTAATGTATCCAATGATACCTCACCTCTATGTGCTTCGATCTAGAGTGAAATGTCAGATTCTTGCTAAGATGGATAGCACTTTAGTTGTCACAAAATAATACAAACTTCTCTTGATTGATATCTAACTCTTGCAAAAAAATTTTCATCTACAAGAATTCCTAAGAAGCTTTAACAACACCAATATATTCTATCTCTGTAGTAGACAAAGCAACATATTTCTGAAGTTGGGATTGCTACGACACAACTCCTTCTGCAAAAGTCATCATATAACCAGAAGTAGACTTTTCTGAATCAAGATTCCCAACCATATTCGCATCTGTGTAACCATCCAAGATAGGTTAGCTACTCCCAAAGCATAAACAAACTCTGGAAGTACTATTAAGGTATATGATAATTCACTTCACTGCTTGCCAGTGTTCCTTGCACAATTAGAGAGAAATTAACTAACAACTCCAATATCATGAGCAATAGCTGGTCTCATGCAAACCATAGCATACATCAAGTTGCCAACTGCAGATGAATATGAAATCTTCTTCATTTCTGCTTTTTCTTTCTCACTTGTAGGACATTGTTGCAAACACAACTTGAAATAATTAGCAAGTGAAGTATTAACAGGTTTGAAATTACTCATGTTAAACCTCTTTAAAACCTTCTCAACATACTTCTGCTACGACAATCACGATTTTCCATTCTTCCTGTTACGAATGATACTCATGCTAATAATTTATATTGCAGGACCCAAATCCTTCATAGCAAAGGATCTGTTCAAGTCTTTCTTAATACTTTCAATCTTCTTAGTGTCATGACCAACAATCAACATATCATCAACATAAAACAAGAGAATTATAAAATTACCATCAGAGAATTTCTTAAAATACACATAATGATCAGAAGAAGTCTTACTGTATCCATGACCTTCCATGAAAGAATCAAACTTCATGTACTACTGCCTTGGCGCTTACTACAACTTATATAAGCTCTTCTTCAACTTGCATACAAGATGCTTCTTTCCTTTAATCTCGAAACCCTCTGGTTGCTCCATATAATTTTTTTTATCTATGTCACCGTGAAGGAATACAATCTTTACATCAAGTTGCTCAACATCTAAATTCAAGTTAGCTGCCAATCCAAGCACAACTCGAATAGAGGACATCTTATAACTGGAGAGAAAATCTCTTCAAAATCAATTCCTTTCTTCTGCTCAAAACCTTTCACAACCAACCGAGCTTTTACCTTGATCGTGAGACATTTTCTTTCATTTTGAACATCCATTCATTCTTGAATGCTCTATTACCATTCGACAACTTTTCACCAAGTCAAACGTATGATTCTCATGCAAGGATTTTATTTCTTCTTGCATGGCATTCAACCAATCTTTCTTATGCTCATCAGACATAACTTCTTGGTAGCTCATTGTCTCTCCAATTTCAGTGTTAATCACATACTCATGAGAAGAATATATTTGAGAAGGATGACGCTCTCTAATAGATCTTCTCAATTCAAGTTCAACTGATGATTCAGGTAAAACTTCAACATCTAGTGAAACTTATACATCTAGCACCTCAAGTTGAGGTGTAGGTTCATCATGCAAATCATCACCATTATTATCAACTTGTATATCTTCTCCATCAACAAGAGGTCTAGTGGAAGGACCAAGTTCATCATTAGCAGAACGTCTAACACTTATTGTTGGCTTATCTGTCTTCTCAAGGTCTTCGATAGTTTGGCCTTCAAGAAAAATCACATCTCAACTTCTAATTTTTTTTTGCTCACCGGATCCCATTATCTGTAACCAAAGTATCCGTGACCATAACCAATGAAGATACATTGCTTTGACTTTTCATCAAGTTTAGACCTTTCATTTATTGAAATGTGAACAAAAGCCTTGCAGCCAAACACTCGCAAGTAACTATAGGAGACATCTTTTTCTCTCCAAACTTTCTCTGAAACATCACCATTTAGTAGAACTGAAGAAAAAAGGTTAATCAAATTCACTGCAGTTCTCATCACTTCACCTCAAAAGGATTTAGGCAATTTTGCATGAGAGAGCATACACCTGACTCTATCATTGATAATGCAATTCATTCTCTCTGCAACTCCATTATGTTGAGGAGCCTTAGCAACTGTCTTCTCAAGTTTAATCCCATGTCTTTTGATTACTCTTCAAACGGACTTCTGTATTCACCACCATTATTTGCTCGAACACATTTCTATTTCCTTCTTATTTCTCTTTCAACACTTGCATGAAAGTGCTTGAAGACACCGAACACCTGGACTTTAGATTTCAAAATAAAAGCCCACACTTTTCGAGAATAATCATAATAAAAGTAACAAACTATGATACATCATCTAATGTTATAGCATCTATAGTGCAAACATCAGTGTGAATTAAATCTAGAATATGTGATCTCTTATGAGATCCAGAACTATGAAATGATACTCTAGCATGCTTTCTAACAAGACAATGAGTACAAGTATTTAAAGTTGTACCTTTCACGGGAAGTGTGTACTTTTTGACTAAGACGCTTAGTCCTTTCTCGCTCAAGTAACCAAAATGTATATGCCACAAATCAAAAGAGGAATCATCAGCTACATTCACCTCTTCTTTGCACAACTTTGCTTGCAACCGATAGAGAGTAGAGAGACTATTGTCTTCTTTAGCAATAATGAGAGCTTCTTTAGTAATCTTGTATTTTTCACTACCAAAAGAAGTGCAATACTCCTCTTGATTCAATGCCTTTACTAAAATAAGATTGAACTGCATATCTGGCACATGCCTAACATTCTTCAACTGCAACTTGCATCCCTTGTTGGTTTTAAGCCACACATCACCCATACCAATGATGTCACACACTCCTTTATCTCCTAATTTAATCTTGCCAAATTTTTTAGTAGTATAAAAAGAAAAAAATTTACACGTCGCTGCTCGAATAAGGACCATTTAGGATTACCAAAATTCATACATGACCACTACTATTACTTTAGCAACAGTGACAAAAACCACTAATAACGATTGTGTCACTTGAAGATACTATAATAACTATCTAAAAACAACAAACATGGCCATTTCTCAATTGATAACTACTAGTATTGTTCATACGTGCTTATGGAAAGATAAAAACATCGCAATGGAAAAAACATAGGCAAATTAAAAGAGAGTAAAGGAATAGTAAGAAACACGAATCTTAAAAGATGAAGACTTAAAAAAGAAAAAAGATGGACAAAAATTGAAAAGCACGAAGACCTCAAAGCAGAATTGTAGAGAAAGTAAAGAGTTTTGATACTTTAAAAAAAGAAGAAAAAGAAGAAGAAAAAATGAAAGAGACGCTATTTATAAGCCACCTATAATATGGGCATAGAGGTGAAATCTTCCATGCTTTTAAATGATTTTCAACGATACACATTAACCAATGAAACTGAAAAGATAGGAAAAACTACGAAGCGACACATGTCATTTCAAAATCACGTCGAGTTTCGATGATACAACTTTTTTGACGATCTATTTAGGAGACAAGTCATTTGACCTGAGGATCAGAACTCGGGTAGAGGTACTATTCATATTTGGGCCTACCAAATATAAGCCTAGCTCACGTTCCCATTAGTGAACAAGCTAGATTTGAAATTGGGCCACACAAAATAAGTCTAAATAATGGTAAAACCAACCCATGTGACTTCATCCACATGAGTCAGACCGACTTGGATGTGAGTTACCAAACTCGTATTTGACCCAACTTGGGGAGTATGCTAAATGCTCCCACAGTACTTCGGTTATCATCACTAAGATGATAATCAACTCAAACATGGAGGCAACTTCTCAATTTGTAAGAGAATAACTATCCATATTCTTTGAAAGTCATCTCTAAAAAATAACCAAGTCCTACTTTACTACTCTATAAATACTATAATACTTAGGTGTTATTTTTAATCCAATCTCACTTAAAACCTGTTTAAATTATTTCTAGCTTAAATATCGAAATTTCTTGCAGTTATCTCCCACTTTCGTCTAGGTGAAGACATGGATAAATTACCGCCCGACGAGTAATATAGAACCCTCACCTAAAGGCGTTGACTAATGAGTTATTGTATGTACAAAGTAAAATTCGAATTTTGATACTTACTTAAGCAAACTAGTAAATTAGCTATTAGACCATTTTAAATTGATTTTAATTTTAAAGATTTAACTTTGATTAGTTGTTAGAAAATAAATTTTATTTAGTAGATATCCAGTAAATAAGTACTTTGTAACTGTATCTCTAATTCAGTCTCTGAAAACTTACTTTTTATTTATTTGATTTTTATTTTTAATTTTAATTTGATTAATTTAAAATAAAATTCTTTAAAATAATATAAAAAATAAAAAATAAAAAAATAATAAAAGAAAGAGAATAAAAAACACAAAAAAATAAGAGAAAAAAATTCAACTAAACAAATAAAAATAATACCTAAATTTCATGATTTTACAGAACATATTTTTTCACAACAAACCAATGTCATGACTTAACATGCGATTATCTTTCCCTAATTATTAGTCACAACTCACGGTCTAATATCATCTAACTCTAATTCAACTCATAATCTATGAATCTAATATCATCTTTGATATTAAAACTCGGAGAGAAGATAAATTTTGAATCTACACACTACACGTCATTATTATTGATATTAAAATATAAATTAATTTTTTAATTATTTTTAATGTCTTGTTTTAATTATATAAAGTATTTAACATATTTTTTTATTTTAATAAATAATAATATATACTATTTTTAAATTTATTTTAATAATACATATTAAGAATAAAGTTGGACACACTGGTAGTATTTAGATGTGTCTAAACGTATTCAGAAAAAAAATTTTTATTAAGACACAGTTGAACACAGCAGACACGCGTGTCGGACGAGTACCAATAAATGTCGTGTCTGAAATATGTCCGATATATAGACACGGCAACTCAACGAAATATGCGTGCTTCATGGATTGCAAATAACACTTAAAATGACTAGAGTAACAGTAAAATAAAAAAAAATTATAAATGTTGAATTTGAATGAAATGTAAGTTAATTATGTTTTAAAAAATTACGTAAAAATTTAGAAAAAAAAAAGACATCTGAAATAAATTAAAAGACCAGAAATTAAATCAAATGTTAGAAAAAAATATAGTATAAATATATCTTCCGATTAAAAAAATCAAAATCGCATTACATACTTTTTCAATGTTGAATACTTGAATATAAAACTACACCCTAAAGAATGGAGAGATCAATACTTAATTCCTTAAAAATCACAAAATCTATTCAAAAAACAATAAACAACATGCACAATATTCTTTTACCAATGTGTTCTTGATATAATTTTTTTATTAAAAAAAATCATGCATTCAAAATCGATATCAATTTAGGCAGAAATTCTTTTTTTTTTTTCAAAGACAATGACATATATTATTTTATTATTAAAATAATTGAAGTTGTCCAATTTTGGACTTACAATAAGAATGTGGGGATCTCCATAGATTGCTCTGCAATAACAAAAATCAACAATAACATATCTTTGGAAAATTGAAAGAGTAACAAGAAATTAAAGAAGATCTTTCAAGGATTAAGGCTCAAATTCCTTTATGGATGGCATTGAAGTTCGTTGCATAGCTTCACTACCAATTTGACCATTGCAATGACTGGATTATTGGTTTGTTTGAAAACTCTCAGATTCCTACTTTTTCAGACACTCCATGGTGCTGTTGTGTTATCTTTTCTTTCATTTTTGTCCATCACTCCCAAAAGGTCGTCGTTCTTTGTGGTGGTAATAAGTAGCTAATAGGCATTCTCTTCCACACTTCTTAAGTCTCGGTACAGTAGATTAGGTAATGGGAGGTTGATTCCTCTTCCCTGTGGTGGATGGGGCACTCCCCCAATGTTTTTGAAAACCTGCGGTAGATATTTTGTAAAACTGAGAGGCGGTCATGCAGCGACTTCCAGAGGAAAATATTTATCTTGTGAAGGATCAGGAGCTTCCATAGTCCCTTCCACAAGAAGCTTTGTCTGAAGTAGTTTGGGCAGCTTTGGATTAGACTATGGAAGAAATTATAGGCAACTTTGTACCCTGATGCAATAGAGTATTGGTGTGTATTACTCAGAGCCCAATGTAGCTTGTCTTCATCTTCCACCAATTGCTTGTTAATATTCAATTACTGATGTCCACAGAAAAAATCTCTTGGATGACTTGTTGGTTCCAGCTTCTCTGTTCTTGGTTTATTAAATCCTTCACTTTGAACACTGGTAGTGGTGTGTTTTGTAGGTACAGTGTCGGAGGTAATCTACAGGGGTATGGCAGAGGAAGCCATGGCTCGCCAACAATCTGGATGTCCTCTCCAGTGCCAATTCTCCAATGCAGCCTTTTCTCCACCATTTTCCTGCCTTCGAGGAAACTTCTCCATCCCCAGGAAGGTAATACTCCAACCTCTGCTTTCATTACATTAGAGTATTTAAAGTGCCTACTGGTACACGAATTTGCAATCCGTACAACTAACTAGCAAGTGCACTGGGTCGTCCAAGTAATACCTTACGTGAGTAAGGGTCGATCCCACGGAGATTATTGGTTTGAAGCAATCTATGTTTATTTTATTAATCTTAGTCAGGATGTCAATAAGGTTATTTGGATTTAATTGTAAGAAGTAAAAGTGTTTGGAATAAGTAATTGTTACTTTATTAATGAAGAACATGTTGGGGTTTTGGAGATGCTTTGTCCTCTGAACTTCAACTCTTCCTTGAAATCCTTTTTCACACGCAAGGCTCCTTCCATGGCAAGCTGTATGTAGAGTGTCACTATTGTCAGTGGCTACCTCCCATCCTCTCAGTGAAAATGGTCCAGATGCTCTGTCACAGCACGGCTAATCAGCTGTTGGTTCTCGATCATGTTGGAATAGGATCCATTGATCCTTTTGCGTTTGTCATCACGCCCAGCAATCGCGAGTTTGAAGCTCGTCACAGCCATTCAATCCTTGAATCCTACTCGGAATACCACAGACAAGGTTTAGACCTTTCGGATCCTCAAGAGTGGCCGCCATCAATTCTAGCTTATACCACAAAGATTCTGATTAAGGAATCTAAAAGAAGCTCATTCAGTCTAATGTAGAACGGAGGTGGTTGTCAGGCACACGTTCATGGATCTGAGGAAGGTGATGAGTGTCATGGATCATCACCTTCTTCATGTTTAAGCGCGAATGAACATCTTAGATAGGAACAAGCGTGTTTAAATGGAAAACAAAGGTAATTGTATTAATTCATCGAGACGCTGCAGAGCTCCTCACCCCCAACAATGGAGTTTAGAGACTCATGCTGCCAAAAGGTACAAATTTCAGATCTAAAATGTCATGAGGTGCAAAGTAAATCTCTAAAAGTTGTTTAAATAGTAAACTAGTAACCTAGGTTTACAGAAAATGAGTAAACTATGATAGATAGTACAGAAATCCACTTCTGGGGCCCACTTGGTGTGTGCTTGGGGCTGAGACTTAAGCTTCTCACGTGCCTGGGGCTGTTTTGGGCATTCAACGCCAGGTTGTAACCTGTTTCTGGCGTTGAACTCCAGCTTGTAACCTGTTTCTGGCACTGGACGCCAGACAGCAGCATGAAACTGGCGTTGAATGCCAGTTTACGTCGTATATCTTCACGCAAAGTATGGACTATTATATATTGCTGAAAAGCCCTGGATGCCTACTTTCCAACGCTGTTGAGAGCGCGCCAATGGACTCCTGTAGCTCCAGAAAATCCATTTCGAGTGCAGGGAGGTCAGAATCCAGCAGCATCAGCAGTCCTTTTTCAGCCTAACTCAGATTTTTGCTCAGCTCCCTCAATTTCAGCCAGAAAATACCTGAAATCACAGAAAAATACACAAACTCATAGTAAAGTCCAGAAATATGATTTTTGCCTAAAAACTAATAATATTCTACTAAAAACTAATTAAAACATACTAAAATCTACATGAAATTACCCCCAAAAAGCGTATAAAATATCCGCTCATCACAACACCAAACTTAAACTGTTGCTTGTCCCCAAGCAACCAGATGAATAAAATAGGATAAAAAGAATTTAAGGAGTAGTAAAATCTCCGAGTTTTAAGTGAAGCTCATATTCTAATTTAGATGAGTGGGGCTTGTAGCTTTTTGTTTCTGAACAGTTTTGGCATCTCCCTTTATCCTTTGAAATTCAGAATGATTGGCATCCATAGGAACTTAGAATTCAGATAGTATTATTGATTCTCCTAGTGTAGTATGTTGATTCTTGAACACAGTTACTTTATGAGTCTTGGCCGTGGCCCTAAGCACTTTGTTTTCCAGTATTACCACTGGATACATAAATGCCACAGACACATGACTGGGTGAACCTTTTCAGATTGTGACTCAGCTTTGCTAAAGTCCCCAGTTAGAGGTGTCCAGAGCTCTTAAGCACACTCTTTTTGCTTTGGATCACGACTTTAACCACTCAGTCTCAAGCTTTTTACTTGGACCTGCATGCCACAAGCACATGGTTAGGGACAGCTTGATTTAGCCGCTTAGGCCTGGATTTACTTCCTTGGGCCCTCCTATCCATTAATGCTCAAAGCCTTGGATCCTTTTTACCCTTGCCTTTTGGTTTTAAGGGCTATTGGCTTTTTCTGCTTACTTTTTCTTTCTCTCTTTTTTTTCTTCTTGTTCTTTTTTTTACTGCTTTTTCTTGCTTCAAGAATCAATTTCATGATTTTTCAGATCATCAATAACATTTCTCTTGTTCATCATTCTTTCAAGAGCCAACAATTTTAACATTCATAAAATTCAATATAAAAAATATGCACTGTTCAAGCATTCAATCAGAAGACAAAAAGTATTGCCACCACATATAAATAATTAGAATTTTCCTTATTAAGAACTCGAAAAAATTAAATTGCCTCTTTATTCTACAAATCTACTATTTTATTCATGTTTGATGATGATGAGAAAAATAAATTATAACTTAATTGGAAATAAAACCAAAATAGACATGCTAATTACTACTACTCCTATATAACTTCTAAGGTAAATTTCTATAATAATACTATCACAGAGTTAAAGCTTAAAATTAGAACTTAACAACCTGTATTTTGGGAAGTGGATGTTCCTCTAGTCTGTGGAGTGCTTGGTCCTTCAAGGAATAGCTTCTGACGCTTTAGTTCCTTCAGTTCACATCCTTGCTCTTCCTGTTCCCTTAGGTGCCATGATCTTGATGAGTTTTAGCTCAGTGATCATGGCAAATCACACCAAACTTAGATGTTTGCTTGTCCTCAAGCAAAAGAAAGGAAAGGAGAGGAATAGAGGGAGAGGCAATTTCGAAATCCAAAAGATATGATGAGTTGAAAAAGATTTGAAAAAGATTTGGATTGGAAAAAGATTTGTGTTTATGAATTAAGATACATTTGACATTTTTGAAAAAGGAATTTTAGAAATTAGGATTAAAATTTTTGGAATTGAAACATGTTTATGCAAGAAATTATGAATTGAAACATAAAAATTAGAAAATTTGTGAAGAAAAACGAATTTTACCTCCTCCCCACCATTCTGGCGTTAAACACCCAAATGCTGCTTGTTTTGGGCGTTTAACACCCAATTGCTGCTTCTCCTGGGCGTTCAACGCCCATCTGTTGCTTCTTTCTGGCGTTGAACGCCAGGAAGTCCTTTGTTACTGGGCGTTTTTCTGAACGCCCAGGACGCTGTCAATCTGGCGTTAAACGCCCAGAAGGTGCTTCTTTCTGGCATTCAACGCCCAGAAGATGCTCCTTTCTGGCGTTTAACGCCCAGATGACTACCCTTACTGGCGTTGAACGCCCAGTTGGTGCTTCTTTTGGGCGTTCAACGCCCAAAATGTTTCTTACTGGCTTTTTCACGCCAGTGAGCTTCCAAATTCCCTTGTAACTCTGTGAATCCAATCAATTGCTATTTTACCTTTTGAAGATACTTTGACATATACCCGTAAAAATTAATTAGCAAAAACAAATAAAATTAAATTTTGTGAATGGCTGGGTTACCTCCCAGCAAGCGCTTCTTTATTGTCCTTAGCTGGATAGTGAGCTCTCATAGAGTCTCACAGATAATCAGAGCAAGGTTGGGACCTCCCAACATCAAACTTAGAGTTTGAATGTGAGGGTTTAACACCAAACTTAGAGTTTGGTTGTGGCCTCCCAACACCAAACTTAGAGTTGGACTGTGGGGGCTTTGGTTGACTCTGCAGTGAGAGAAACTTTTCATGCTTCCTCTCCATGGTTACAAAAGGAGAACCTTGTGTCTTATAGTTTGCAATGTCTGCAAACCACAGAGCTTCCTGAACAGCAAACAATTGCTCATCCGGAAAGGTTTCAGAGATCTCAGTAGGAGGGAGGGATGCTCCTGCTACTGGTTCTATCCGGGACAGGTGATCAGCTACTTGATTCTCTGTTCCTTTTCTGTCTCTTATTTCTATATCAAACTCTTGCAGAAGCAACACCCATCTTATGAGCCTGGGCTTTGAATCCTGCTTTGTGAGTAGATATTTAAGAGCAGCATGGTCAGTGTACACAATCACTTTTGATCCTACTAAGTAGGATCTAAACTTGTCAATGGCATAAACCACTGCAAGTAATTCTTTTTCTGTGGTTGTGTAATTTTTCTGGGCATCATTTAAAACACTGCTAGCATAATAAATGACATGCAGAAGCTTGTTATGCCTCTGTCCCAATACTGCACCAATGGTATGGTCACTGACATCACACATTAGTTCAAAGGGTAATGTCCAGTCTGGTGCAGAAGTAACTGGTGTTGTGACCAGCTTAGCTTTCAGGGTCTCAAACGCCTGCAAACACTTTGTATCAAACACAAATGGCGTGTCAGCAGCTAGCAGATTGCTCAGAGGTTTTGCAATTTTTGAAAAATCCTTTATAAACCTCCTATAGAATCCTGCATGCCCCAGAAAGCTTCTGATTGCCTTAACATTGGCAGGTGGTGGTAATTTTTCAATTACTTCAACTTTAGCTTGATCCACCTCTATTCCCTTGTTTGAAATTTTATGCCCAAGGACAATCCCTTCAGTCACCATAAAGTGACATTTTTCCCAGTTTAAAACTAGGTCGGTCTCTTGGCATCTTTTCAGAACAAGTGCTAAATGGTTAAGGCAGGAGCTGAATGAGTCTCCAAATACTGAAAAGTCATCCATGAAGACTTCCATAAACTTCTCTACCATATCAGAGAAGATAGAGAGCATGCACCTTTGAAAGGTTACAGGTGCATTGCACAAGCCAAATGGCATCCTTCTGTATGCAAATACTCCAAATGGGCATGTGAATGCCGTTTTCTCTTGATCCTGGGAATCTACTGCAATTTGATTATAACCTGAATATCCATCCAGGAAGTAGTAGTATTCATGACCTACTAGTCTTTCTAGCATCTGGTCTATGAATGGTAAAGGAAAATGATCCTTTCTGGTGGCTGTATTGAGCCTTCTATAATCAATACACATACGCCACCCTGTAACTGTTCTTGTAGGAACCAGTTCATTTTTTTCATTATGAACCACTGTCATGCCTCCCTTCTTAGGGACGACTTGGACAGGGCTTACCCAGGGGCTGTCAGAAATAGGATAAATAATCGCAGCCTCTAGTAATTTAGTGACCTCCTTCTGCACAACTTCCTTCATGGCTGGATTCAGCCGCCTTTGTGGTTGGACCACTGGCTTGGTGTCACCCTCCAATAGGATCTTGTGCATGCATCTGGCTGGGCTAATGCCCTTAAGATCACTGATGGACCACCCAAGAGCTGTCTTGTGTGTCCTTAGCACTTGAATTAGTGCTTCCTCTTCCTGTGGCTCTAAGGTAGAGCTTATGATTACAGAAAAGGTATCACCTTCTCCCAGAAATGCATATTTCAGGGATGGTGGTAATGGTTTGAGCTCGGGTTTGGGAGGTTTCTCCTCTTCCTGAGGGATTTTTAGAGGTTCTATTATTCTCTCTGATTCCTCCAAATCAGGCTGAACATCTTTAAAGATGTCCTCTAGTTCTGATTCAAGACTCTCAGCCATATTGACCTCTCTTACCAGAGAGTCAATGATATCAACACTCATGCAGTTATCTGGGGTGTCTGGATGTTGCATGGCTTTGGAAACATTCAACTTGAACTCCTCCTCATTGACTCTCAGGGTTACTTCCCCTTTTTGGACGTCAATGAGGGTTTGGCCAGTTGCTAGGAAAGGTCTTCCTAGAATGAGAGTTGCACTCTTATGCTCCTCCATTTCCAGCACCACAAAGTCAGTAGGAAAGGCAAATGGCCCAACCTTGACAATCATGTCTTCAATCACGCCTGATGGGTATTTAATAGAGCCATCAGCAAGTTGAAGACATATCCGGGTTGGTTTGACTTCTTCAGTCAAACCAAGCTTTGTGATAATAGATGCAGGTTTTAAGTTGATACTTGCCCCAAGATCACATAGAGCCTGCTTGGTACAAGTACCCTCTAATGTGCATGGTATCATAAAGCTTCCGGGATCCTTAAGCTTCTCAGGTAAGCTTTCCAGGATAACTGCACTGCATTCTTTAGTGAGGTAAACTTTTTCAGTTTCCCTCCAATCCTTCTTATGACTTAAGATCTCTTTCATGAACTTGGCATAAGAGGGTATTTGCTCAAGTGCTTTTGCAAACGGAATCTTTATTTCAAGAGTCCTGAGATAGACTACAAAGCGGGCAAATTGCTTATCCTGTTCCACTTAGCGGAGTTTTTGAGGATAAGGCATTTTGGCTTTGTATTCCTCAACCTTAGTTGCTGCAGGTTTATTACCTGTAGAAGTGGGTTGGGAAACCTTTTTAGAAGGGTTGTTATCAGCACTTGTATGTGACTGATCCCCTACTGGCGTTTGAATGCCAGGGGTGGAAGCTGGAGTGGCATTAAACGCCAACTCTTTATCTGTTACTGGCGTCTGAACGCCAGAACTGTGCTCCCTTTGGGCGTTCAACGCCGGATTCATGCTTGTTTCTGGTGTTGAACGCCAGGAATGAGCATGGTCTGGGCGTTCAGCGCCAGCATTATTCCTCTCTGGGCTCTGATTGTCCTCAGAGGGATTTTGAGTAGCCATTTGTTCATTTCTTGGCTTTCTACTGCTTTGAAGTGAGGTATTTAATGTTTTCCCACTTCTTAATTGAACTGCTTGGCATTCTTCTGTTATTTATTTTGACAGTTACTTTTCTGTTTGGTTTAACTGTACTTCCATATTCCTGTTAGCCATTCTTGTTTCCTGTAGTATTTCCTTGAATTCGGCTAGCTGCTGAGTTAGAAAGTCTAATTGCTGATTGAATTCATTAGCCTGATCTACAGGACTGAGTTCAACAGTTACTGTTTTAGCTTCTTCTTTCATGGAAGATTCACTGCTTAGATACAGATACTGATTTCTGGCAACTGTATCAATAAGCTCTTGAGATTCTTCAATTATTTTTCTCATATGTATAGATCCACCAGCTGAGTGATCTAGAGAAATCTGAGCTTTTTCTGTAAGCCCATAGTAGAAGATGTCTAATTGCACCCACTCTGAAAACATCTCAGAGGGGCATTTTCTTAGCATCTCTCTGTATCTCTCCCAGGCATCATAAAGGGATTCATTATCTCCTTGTTTGAAGCCTTGGATGCTTAGCCTTAGCTTTGTCATCCGTTTTGGAGGAAAATAGTGATTCAGGAATTTTTCTGACAGTTGTTTCCATGTCTTTATGCTGTTCTTAGGTTGGTTATTTAACCACCTCTTAGCTTGATCTTTTACAGCAAATAGAAACAGTAATAATCTGTAGACATCCTGATCTACTTTCTTATCATGTACTGTGTCAGTAATTTGTAAAAATTGTGCCAGAAACTCTGTAGGTTCTTCATGTGGAAGACCGGAATACTGGCAGCTTTGCTGCACCATGATAATGAGCTGAGGATTCAACTCAAAGCTACTAACTCCAATGGAGGGTATACAGATACTGCTCCCATATGAAGCAGTAGTGGGGTTAGCATATGACCCCAGAGTCCTCCTGGACTGTTTATTTCCACTTAGTTCCATGATGGAGCAAGGGGGATGGTATAGACGTTGATATTGTCTATTTTATTATAAGAATAATTTTCGAAATAATAAAATAAAACAAAAACCGAAATAAAAATAAAATCAATAAAGAAAGAAAATTAAAAATTAAAATTTATAAAAATTTGAAAAAGCTTATGAAGATTTTCGAAAAAATTGATGAAAAAGAGAAAGTGGTTAGGATATTTTTGAAAAAGGTAATAAAATATATATTAAAAATATCTTTTTTTAAAAACTTAAAAAGATAAGAATTGAAAAATTTTGAAATTGAAATCTGAATTTTTATATAAAAATTTCGAAAATGTAGTTTAAAATTAGTTAGAAAAGATATATTTTTTTTTTGAATTTTGAATTTTATGATGAAAGAGAAAAACACATAAAAGACACAAGACTTAAAATTTTTAGATCTAATGCTCCTTATTTTCGAAAATTTTGGAGGGAAAACACCAAGGAACACCAAACTTAAAAATTTTAAGATCAAAACACAAGAAAGACTCAAGAACACCTTGAAGATTCACAAGAACACCAAGAACAAAAGAAAGAACACCAAACTTAAAATTTTTAGAAGACTTTAATAAAATTTTCGAAAATTATGAAAAGATTAACAAGAAAACACCAAACTTAAAGTTTGGCACAAGATTAAATCAAGAAAAATTATTTTTGAAAAAAGATTTTAAAAACAAGATGCCCAATTGCCAAGAACATAGACCAACGCTCTAGCCAATTGAGAGTAAATGTAACACTTGTTCTAAATAGGTATATTCCTTTTTAAAGATTAATGCCTTAAAAAGAACACAAGTGAAACAAGAAAAGACACAGAACAAGAAAAATTAAAGATCAAACAAGAAAAATAAACAAGAACAACTTGAAGATCAAGGAAGAACAAAGAACACTAATACGAAAATTTTAAAGAAAAATATAAAATATCCAATTGACACCAAACTTATAACAAGACACTAGACTCAAAGAAAAATAAAAAATTAATAAAGAAAAATAATATTTTTGAAAAGAAAATAAAAGACTCTGACCCAATTGCCAAAATCTTCCTAATCTAAGAAATAAAATAAACCTTTAGTTGTTCAAACTCGAACAATCCCCGGCAACGGCGCCAAAAACTTGGTGCACGAATTTGCAATCCGTACAACTAACCAGCAAGTGCACTGGGTCGTCCAAGTAATACCTTACGTGAGTAAGGGTCGATCCCACGGAGATTATTGGTTTGAAGCAATCTATGTTTATTTTATTAATCTTAGTCAGGATGTCAATAAGGTTTTTTGGATTTAATTGTAAGAAGTAAAAGTGTTTGGAATAAGTAATTGTTACTTTATTAATGAAGAACATGTTGGGGTTTTGGAGATGCTTTGTCCTCTGAACTTCAACTCTTCCTTGAAATCCTTTTCCACACGCAAGGCTCCTTCCATGGCAAGCTGTATGTAGGGTGTCACCATTGTCAGTGGCTACCTCCCATCCTCTCAGTGAAAATGGTCCAGATGCTCTGTCACAGCACGGCTAATCAGCTGTTGGTTCTCGATCATGTTGGAATAGGATCCATTGATCCTTTTGCGTTTGTCATCACGCCCAGCAATCGCGAGTTTGAAGCTCGTCACAGCCATTCAATCCTTGAATCCTACTCGGAATACCACAGACAAGGTTTAGACCTTCCGGATCCTCAAGAGTGGCCGCCATCAATTCTAGCTTATACCACGAAGATTCTGATTAAGGAATCTAAGAGAAGCTCATTCAGTCTAATGTAGAACGGAGGTGGTTGTCAGGTACACGTTCATGGATCTGAGGAAGGTGATGAGTGTCACAGATCATCACCTTCTTCATGTTTAAGCGCGAATGAACATCTTAGATAGGAACAAGCGTGTTTAAATGGAAAACAAAGGTAACTGTATTAATTCATCGAGACGCTGCAGAGCTCTGATGAGCGGATAATTTATACGCTTTTTGGCATTGTTTTTATATAGTTTTTAGTAAGTTTAAGCTACTTTTAGGGATGTTTTCATTAGTTTTTATGTTAAATTCACATTTCTGGACTTTACTATGAGTTTGTGTGTTTTTCTGTGATTTCAGGTAAATTCTGACTGAAATTGAGGGATTTGAGCAAAACTCTGAAGAAGGCTGACAAAAGGACTGCTGATGCTGTTGGAATCTGACCTCCCTGCACTCGAAATGGATTTTCTGGAGCTACAGAACTCCAATTGGCGCGCTCTCAACGGCGTTGGAAAGTAGACATCCAGGGCTTTCCAGCAATATATAATAGTCCATACTTTATTCGAAGAATGACGACGTAACTTGGCGTTAAACGCCAAGTACACGCTGCTGTCTGGAGTAAAACGCCAGAAAAACGTCATGATCCGGAGTTGAACGCCCAAAACACGTCATAACTCAGAGTTCAACTCCAAGAGATGCCTCAGCTCGTGAATTCATCAAGCTCAGCCCAAGCACACACCAAGTGGGCCCTGAAAGTGGATTTATGCATCAATTACTTACTCATGTAAACCCTAGTAGCTAGTCTAGTATGTATAGGACATTTATCTATTGTATTAGACATCCTGGATTGTATTTGGAATCCTGTGATCACGTTAGGGAGGCTGGCCATTCGGCCATGCCTGAACCTTTTGCTTATGTATTTTCAACGGTGGAGTTTCTGCACACCATAGATTAAGGGTGTGGAGCTCTGCTGTACCTCAAGTATTAATGAAATTCTATCTTCTTTTATTCAAATCTCTTCTATTCTTATTCCAAGATATTCATTCGTACCCAAGAACATGATGAATGTAATGAGTTAGATAACCCTCATTATTATTCTCACTTATGAACGTGCGTGATTGACAACCACTTACGTTCTACATGCAACAGAGCTTGAATGTGTATCTCTTAGATTCCCCAACAGAATCTTCGTGGTATAAGCTAGATGGATGGCGGCATTTATGAGGATCCGGAAAGTCTCACCTTGTCTGTGGTATTCCGAGTAGGATCCTGGGAGTCCGGAAAGTCCAACCTTGTCTGTGGTGTTCCGAGTAGGATTCCGGTAATGAATGACTGTGACGTGCTTCAAACTTTAACCTGCTGGGCGTTGGTGACAGACGCAAAAGAGGGATTCTATTCCAGTAGGAGCGGGAACCAACCGGTGATTAGCCGTACTGTGACAGAGTGCGTTAGCATAGTTTTCACTGCGAGGATGGGATGTAGCCATCAGCCATGGGTGATGCCTCCAGACTGGTTAGCTGTGCGAGTGACAGCCGCACAGGATATTTCCCCGTGAGGAATGAAAGTAGCCACAGTTGATGATGAACCCCTATACAAAGCTTGCCATGGAAAGGAGTAAGAAGGACTGAGTAGAAGCAGTAGGAGAGCAGGCGTCCGAGAGCTCTACAGCATCTCCATCCGCTTATCTGAAATTCCTACCAATGAATCTGCATAAGTGTTCTATCCCTTTCATTATTTCTTTTTATTATTAATTATTCGAAACCCATAAATAATGTTTAATTCGCCTGACTGAGATTTACAAGGTGACCATAGCTTGCTTCATACCAACAATCTCTGTGGATTCGACCCTTACTCACGTAAGGTTATTACTTGGACGACCCAGTACACTTGCTGGTTAGTTGAACGAGATTGTGAAGAAAATAAACAGTGCCCTAAGAGTAAACATCCTTTAAATACAAAGAACAAGTGATCACAATTTCGTCCACCAAGCTCCTCACCCCCAACAATGGAGTTTAGAGACTCATGCTGCCAAAAGGTACAAATTTCAGATCTAAAATGTTATGAGGTGCAAAGTAAATCTCTAAAGGTTGTTTAAATAGTAAACTAGTAACCTAGGTTTACAGAAAATGAGTAAACTATGATAGATAGTGCAGAAATCCACTTCTGGGACCCACTTGGTGTGTGCTGGGGCTGATACTTAAGCTTCTCACGTGCCTGGGGCTGTTTTGGGCATTCAACACCAGGTTGTAACCTGTTTCTGGCGTTGAACTCCAGCTTGTAACCTGTTTCTGGCGCTGGACGCCAGACAGCAGCATGAAACTGGCGTTCAACGCCAGTTTACGTCGTCTATCTTCGCGCAAAGTATAGACTATTATATATTGCTGAAAAGCCCTGGATGTCTACTTTCCAACGCCGTTGAGAGCGCGCCAATTGGAACCCTGTAGCTCCAGAAAATCCATTTCGAGTGCAGGGAGGTCAGAATCCAGCAGCATCAGCAGTCCTTTTTCAGCCTAACTCAGATTTTTGCTCAGCTCCCTCAATTTCAGCCAGAAATACCTGAAATCACAGAAAAACACACAAACTCATAGTAAAGTCCAGAAATATGATTTTTTCCTAAAAACAAATAATATTCTACTAAAAACTAATTAAAACATACTAAAATCTACATGAAATTACCCCCAAAAAGCGTATAAAATATCCGCTCATCACCTACTTTTGAGGATTTTAGCTAGGAGTGAATTAGGATGAGTAATTAATTACCATCATTGTTTTCCTAGAAGAGCAAAATTTTGGGCCCTGAGGTCTTTTAGTCCCAAACTTCCCTCGCTCTTAGGTCGTGTTGTAGTATCCCAACTAACCCATTGCAACTTACGTTTTCCCCCCATTTGACCCTTCCAAAATTGAGCCAGGATATGGTGAATCTCCATAATCAGAGAATCCGGCAATAAAAAACAGGACAGAGAATAAATTGGTGTAACGTCTCTTAGCCTTGATTAATACATGTCTTCCACACGTCGAGAGGAGGTTGCGCTTCCATTGCTGGGCTTTTTTCTGGACCTTTTCTTTAATCAAGTTGAAGGTAGACCGCTAGGATCTATTAACCACAGTTGGAAGCCGAAGATATTTATCTTGCATCCCAATGTGGTCAATATGGAGAGAATTAGCCAGCTAGCACCAAGTCTCCATTGGGGTGTTGTGACTGCAAAAGATTACTGACTTGCTCAGCTTTACCTACTGGCCACTGCAACTTCGATAAAGATCCAATGGGTCTATAATTCTCTCACAGTTTGGTGATGTAGCTATGCTAAAGAGTATCGAATCATCTGCGAATAATAAATGGCTAACACAAGGACACCTCCTATTTATTTGAACTCCTTGAATTAGTCTGTTTTGCTTCGCCTTGTGTAGCATAAAGGATAATCCTTCAGTGCAGAAAAGAAATAGATATGGCGATAAAAGGTCTCATTGTCGGATACCTCTATTTGGTTTGAAAAAACCAAAAGATTGACCTTCCACATTGACAGAATAAGAAACAGTAGTGACTAACTCCTGGATCCATGGTGCGGTATTTTATAACCCACAAACTAACCGGCAAGTGCACCAGGTCGTACCAAGTAATACCTTACATGAGTAAGGGTCGATCCCACGAGGATTGATGGACTGAGCAACAATGGTTAAGTGATTGGCTTAATTAGACAAACAGAAAAGAGTGTTTTGGTATTCAAAGAGCATTAAACAGTAAATTAAGAATTTCAGAAAGCAAGCAGCAATGAGTTGGGAATAAAATATGGAGAAAACAGTTAAGGCTTCAGAGTTGTCTATTTTCTGGATTGACTTTTCTTGTCAACTATTTTAATCATGTATGATTTAATTCATGGCAAACTATATGTGACTAGACCCTAATTTCTTAGACCTTCCTAGTCTCCTCTAAAATTCATTAACTTCCAATTCCTTGGTCAATTAATTCCAATTAGAAGGTGATGATCAAATTCCAGTTTATATGCCACAAGAATCCTAATTATCCAAAAAATAAGGGATTATATGTCACGTATCCCGTTAAATACAAACAATTAGAAATTCAGGATAATATGTTTTCAAGCTATTGTTCAAGTAAAAAGCTTTTCCAAGTTTTACAAGAACTCAAATAGAAAGAGGGTCATACTTCCGTTCCACCCAAATTCATAAAATAAAGAACGAAAACAATTATTGAAATATAAATCAAAACATAAATTAAATTAGAAAGAGCAAATGAATTAATCCATACAATAGACAGAGCTTCTAACCTTAACAATGGAGGATTAGTTGCTCATGGAATGTGGAATGTAAATTTGTATATAATTCCCTAATGGAATCCCCCTAATGGAATCTCTCCTATAGAAGAGAAGTCTTTCCTTTTTATAACTAATCCTAATTAATTTAAAATCTAATTTCTAAAATCAAGATAATATTTTTTCCTATTTTAAAATCAAATTTGAATTTAAATCAGAATTAACTAACTAGTCTTCAGTTGATAGGTGGGGACCACTTGATTCCTTCACTCTGCAGCCTCTAATCTGTACTTTCTGGGCTGAAAACTGGGTCAAAAGCAGCCCAGAAATCGCCCCAAGCATTTTCTGCATTTTTTGCACGTGGCGCATGTCACACGTACGCGTCAGTCACGCGTACGCGTCAATGGTCTTTTTTCCAAGTCACGCGTGCGCGTTGATGAGCGGATAATTTGTACGCTTTTTGGCATTGTTTTTAGTATGTTTTTAGTATGATCTAGTTAGTTTTTAGTATATTTTTATTAGTTTTTAGTTAAAATTCACTTTTCTGGACTTTACTATGAGTTTGTGTGTTTTTCTGTGATTTCAGGTATTTTCTGGCTGAAATTGAGGGACCTGAGCAAAAATCTGATTCAGAGACTGAAAAGGACTGCAGATGCTGTTGGATTCTGACCTCCCTGCACTCGAAGTGGATTTTCTGGAGCTACAAAAGCCCAATTGGCGCACTCTCAACGGCGTTGGAAAGTAGACATCCTGGGCTTTTCAGCAATATATGATAGTCCATACTTTCCCCAAGATTTGATGGCCCAAACCGGCGTTCAATGTCACCTTCAGATTTCCCAGCGTTAAACGCCGGAACTGGCACCAAAGTGGGAGTTAAACGCCCAAACTGGCACAAAAGCTGGCGTTTAACTCCAAGAAGAGTCTCTACACGAAAATGCTTCATTGCTCAGCCCAAGCACACACCAAGTGGGCCCGGAAGTGGATTTTTATGTCATTTACTCATCTTTGTAATTCTTAAGCTACTAGTTCCCTATAAATAGGACCTTTTACTTTTGTATTTTCATCTTGGTTCTTCTGGTTCCCTCTTTGGGACCGAAGCCAATGATCACTCTTGTTCTTATGTATTTTCAACGGTGGAGTTTCTACACACCATAGATTAAGGTGTGGAGCTCTGCTGTACCTCGAGTATTAATGCAATTACTATTGTTCTTCTATTCAATTCCGCTTGTTCTTGTTCCAAGATATCACTTGTTCTTCAACTTGATGAATGTGATGATCCGTGACACTCATCATCATTCTCACCTATGAACGTGTGACTGACAACCACCTCCGTTCTACCTTAGATTGAGTGAATATCTCTTGGATTCCTGATACACGATGCATGGTTGATCGCCTGACAACCGAGCGCTCGCCTGACAAACGAGCCAGCCATTCCGTGAGGTCAGAGTCTTCGTGGTATAGGCAAGAACTGATGGCGGCATTCAAGAGAATCCGGAAGGTCTAACCTTGTCTGTGGTATTCTGAGTAGGATTCAATGATTGAATGACTGTGACGTGCTTCAAACTCCTGAAGGCGGGGCGTTAGTGACAGACGCAAAAGAATCACTGGATTCTATTCCGGCCTGATTGAGAACCGACAGATGGATAGCCGTGCCGTGACAGGGTGCGTTGAACATTTCCACTGAGAGGATGGGAGGTAGCCACTGACAACGGTGAAACCCTTGCATAAGCTTGCCATGGAAAGGAGTAAGAAGGATTGGGTGAAGACAGTAGGAAAGCAGAGAGACGGAAGGGACCAAGCATCTCCATTCGCTTATCTGAAGCTCTCACCAATGAATTGCATAAGTATCTCTATCTCTATCTTTATGTTTTATTCATATATCACCATTACCCATTTGAGTCTGCCTGACTAAGATTTACAAGGTGACCATAGCTTGCTTCATACCAACAATCTCCGTGGGATCGACCCTTACTCGCGTAAGGTTTATTACTTGGACGACCCAGTGCACTTGCTGGTTAGTTGTGCGGAGTTGTGATAGAGAGTTGAGATTGCAATGAGCGTACCATGTTGATGGCGCCATTGATGATCACAATTTCGTGCACCAAGTTTTTTGCGCCGTTGCCGGGGATTGTTTCGTGTATGGACAACTGACGGTTCATCTTGTTGCTTACATTAGGTATTTTTCAAAATTCTTAAGAATGAGTTCTAGAGTTTCATGATGATCTGCTGAAATCTGGCTGGCTGAGAAGCCATGTCTAATCTTATTGGACCGAGGTTTCAACTGATCATCACAAGAGCTTGTTGATCTCTATCAATCTTGCTATTGGAGCAATGATCTGCTAAGGCTTGGCTGGCCATTGGCCATGTCTAGTGTTTTGGACCGAAACTTTCTTTGAAGGCTTGGCTGGCTGTGAAGCCATGTCTAATTCCTGGACCGGAGTCTTAGACTAGCATTGCAATGATTCCTGGAATCCAAATTAAGAATTCTGAAACCTTTATTTTCTATTTCCATATAATTTTCGAAAAATCCAAAAAAAAAAATTTCAAAATCATAAAAACAAAAAATATTTTATGTTTCTTGTTTGACTCTAGTGTCTAATTTTAAGTTTGGTGTCTTGCATGCATTGTTTATTTGATCTTGGTTCTATTTTCAAGTCAATAGTACAGGGAACTGAAGATTCAGAACATGCAGCAGAGGAATTACACAGAAAAAGTTGGGCGTTCAAAACGCCCAGTGAAGAAGGACAGACTGGCGTTTAAACGCCAGCCAGGGTGCCTGGTTGGGCGTTTAACGCCCAAAAAGGTAGTGCATTGGGCGTTAAACGCCAGAATGTGCACCATTCTGGGCGTTTAACGCCAGGATGGCACAAGAGGGAGGATTTTGCTTTCAAATCAATTTTTTTTTTAAGTTTTCAAAGTTTTTCAAAATCAAATCTTTTTCAAAATCAATTTCTTTCCTTTTTCAAAGATACTTGCTAACAATTAAAGATTTGATTGAACAATTCAAGTATGTTGCCTTTTTTGTTGAGAAAGGTTTAATGTTTGAATCATATCTTTTCTTGTTAGGCAAGTCATTAATTTTTAAAATCAAATCTTTTTAAAATCGTTTTCAAATCATATCTTTTTAAAAAAAAACCATAACTTTTCAATCAAATCTTTTTAATCACATCTTTTTCAAAATAAGTTTTCAATCATATCTTTTTAAATTCTAATTTCAAAATCTTTTTCAAAAATTACTTGATTTCTCTCCCACTCCTGGTTTTCGAATATCAATTAAAGTTTTTCAAAATGTTTTCAAAATCTTTCACTTAATTTTCAAAAATTTCTTCCGCTCTCCTCACATCCTTCTATTTATGGAGTACCACTCCTTCTCAATGCACAATTCGAACTCTATCTGATTAAGTTCGAATTCTTTTACCTCTTCCCTCTAATTTTCTTCTTCTCTAACACCTCAAGGAATCTCTATACTGTGACATAGAGGATTCCACATTTTCTTGTTCTCTTCTCTTTCATATGAGCAGGAACAAGGACAAAGGCATTCTTGTTGAAGCTGACCCTGAACCCGAAAGGACCTTGAAGCGAAAGCTAAGAGAAGCTAAGGCACAACTCTCTGTAGAGGACCTAACAGAAATCTTCAAAGAAGAAGAAACCATGGCAGCCGAAAATAACAACAATGCAAACAATGCAAGGAAGGTGCTGGGTGACTTTACTGCACCTACTCCCGACTTCTATGGGAGAAGCATCTCTATCCCTGCCATTGGAGCAAACAACTTTGAGCTTAAGCCTCAATTAGTTTCTCTAATGCAACATAATTGCAAGTTCCATGGACTTCCATTGGAAGATCCTCATCAGTTTTTAGCTGAATTCTTGCAAATCTGTGACACTGTCAAGACTAATGGGGTTGACCCTGAGGTCTACAGACTTATGCTATTCCCTTTTGCTGTAAGAGACAGAGCTAGGACATGGTTGGACTCATAACCTAAAGAAAGCCTGGACTCATGGGAAAAGCTAGTCAATGCCTTCTTGGCAAAGTTCTTTCCACCTCAAAAATTGAGTAAGCTTAGAATGGAAGTCCAAACCTTCAGACAGAAAGATGGAGAATCCCTCTATGAAGCTTGGGAAAGATACAAACAATTGATCAGAAAATGTCCTTCTGACATGCTTTCTGAATGGAGCATCATAGGTATTTTCTATGATGGTCTCTCTGAACTGTCCAAAATGTCTTTGGATAGCTCTGCTGGAGGATCTCTTCATCTGAAGAAGACGCCTACAGAAGCTCAAGAACTAATTGAAATGGTTGCAAATAACCAATTCATGTACACTTCTGAAAGGAATCCTGTGAACAATGGGACAAATCAGAAGAAAGGAGTTCTTGAGATTGATACTCTGAATGCCATTCTGGCTCAGAACAAAATATTGACTCAGCAAGTCAATTTGATTTCTCAAAGTCTGTCTGGAATGCAAAATGCACCAAACAGTACTAAAGATGCTTCATCTGAAGAAGAAGAAGCTTATGATCCTGAGAACCCTTCAATGGAAGAGGTGAATTACATGGGAGAACCCTATGGAAACACCTATAATTTTTCATGGAAAAATCATCCAAATTTCTCATGGAAGGATCAAGAGAGACCTCAACAAGGTTTCAATAACAATAATGGTGGAAGAAACAGGTTTAGCAATAGCAAGCCTTTTCCATCATCTTCTCAGCAACAGACAGAGAATTCTAAGCAGGGCCACTCTGACTTAGCAACCATGGTCTTTGATCTAATCAAAACCACTCAAAGTTTTATGAATGAAACAAGGTCCTCCATTAGAAACTTGGAGGCACAAGTGGGACAGCTGAGCAAGAAAATTACTGAACTCCCTCCTAGTACTCTTCCAAGCAATACAGAAGAAAATCCAAAAGGAGAGTGCAAGGCCATCAACATGGCCGAATGTGGAGAGGAGGAAGAGGCAGTGAACGCCACTGAGGAAGACCTCAATGGACGTCCACTGGCCTCCACTGAGTTGCCCAATGAGGAACCATGGGAATCTGAGGCTCAAAATGAGACCATAGAGATTCCATTGGACTTACTTCTGCCTTTTATGAGCTCTGATGAGTATTCTTCCTCTGAAGAGGATGAGTATGTCACTGAAGAGCAAGTTGCTAAATACCTTGGAGCAATCATGAAGCTAAATGACAAGTTATTTGGTAATGAGACTTGGGAGAACGAACCTCCTTTGCTCACCAAAGAACTGGATGACTTGTCTAGGCAGAAATTACCTCAAAAGAGACAAGATCCTGGAAAGTTTTTAATACCTTGTACCATAGGCACCATGACCTTCAAGAAGGCTCTGTGTGACTTAGGGTCAAGTGTAAACCTCATGCCTCTCTCTGTAATGGAGAAGCTTGGGATCTTTGAGGTACAAGCTGCAAGAATCTCACTAGAGATGGCAGACAATTCAAGAAAACAAGCTTATGGACTTGTAGAGGATGTTTTGGTGAAGATTGAAGACCATTACATCCCTGCTGATTTCATAGTCCTAGAGACTGGGAAGTGCATGGATGAATCCATCATCCTTGGCAGACCCTTCCTAGCCACAGCAAAGGCTGTGATTGATGTTGATAGAGGAGAATTGATCATTCAAGTGAATGAAGAATCCTTTGTGTTTAAGGCTCAAGGATATCCTTCTGTCACCATGGAGAGGAAGCATGAAGAGCTTCTCTCAAAACAGAGTCAAACAGAGCCCCCACAGTCAAACTTTAAGTTTGGTGTTGGGAGGCCACAACCAACTTCTAAGTTTGGTGTTGAACCCCCACATTCAAACTTTAAGTTTGGTGTTGGGAGGTTCCAACATTGCTCTGAGCATTTGTGAGGCTCCATGAGAGCCCACTGTCAAGCTACTGACATTAAAAAAGCGCTTGTTGGGAGGCAACCCAATGTTATATTTTATCTATTTTTCTTTGTTATCTTATGTTTTCTGTAGGTTGATGATCATGAGAAGTCACAAAATCAATTGAAAAAGCAAAAACAGAGTGAAAAATAGGAAGAAAAACAGCACACCCTGGAGGAAGAACCTACTGGCGTTTAAACGCCAGTAAGGCTAGCAGATGGGCGTTTAACGCCCAGTCTGGCACCATTCTGGGCGTTTAACGCCAGAAAGGGGCACCAGACTGGCGTTAAACGCCAGGAAAGGACAAGAACCTGGCGTTAAACGCCAGAAATGGGCACCAGCCCGGCGTTTAACGCCAGAATTGGCTCAAAACGCATTTTTGCATGCCATTTGGTGCAGGGATGACTTTTCCTTGACACCTCAGGATCTGTGGACCCCATAGGATCCCCACCAACCTCACCACCCTCTTTCTTCTTCACCCATTCACCAATTACCTCAATACCTCTTTCCCAAAAACCCTTCACCTATCCAATCCCATCTTTCTCTTCACCACTCACATCCATCCTTCATAAAACCCCACCTACCTCACCATTCAAATTCAAACCACTTTCCCTCCCAAAGCCACCCATAATGGCCAAACCCTACCCCTCCCCTCACCCCTATATAAACCCTTCTTCCCTCCTTCATTTTCACACACCCTAAACACTACTTCTTCCCCTTTTGACCAAACCACAAAGCCATCTCCCTCTCCTCTATTTCTTCTTCTTCTACTCTCTTCTTTCTTCTTTTGCTCGAGGACGAGCAAACCTTTTAAATTTGGTGTGGTAAAAGCATTGCTTTTTGTTTTTCCATAACCATTTATGGCATCCAAGGCCGGAGAAACCTCTAGAAAGAGGAAAGGGAAGGCAAAAGCTTTCACCTCCGAGTCATGGAAGATGGAGAGATTCATCTCAAGGGTGCATCAAGACCACTTCTATGAAGTTGTGGCCATGAAGAAGGTGATCCATGAGGTCCCTTTCAAACTCAAAAAGGGTCAACTTTGATCAAAGGTTGGACCAAGTCCTCACAGACATTTGTGAAGAGGGCGCTCAATGGAAGAGAGATTCAAGAGGAAAGCCGGTTCAACTGAGAAGGCATGACCTCAAGCCCATCACTAAGAAAAGGATGGAGCAAACAAGAGACCCCACTCATCATGAAATCCCTGAGATGCCTCAAGGGATGCACTTTCCTCCACAAAACTATTGGGAGCAAATCAACACCTCCCTAGGAGAACTGAGTTCCAACATGGGACAACTAAGGGTGGAGCACCAAGAACATTCCATCCTCCTCCATGAAATTAGAGAAGATCAAAGAATCATGAGAGAGGAGCAACAAAGACAAGGAAGAGACATTGAGGAGCTCAAGCACTCCATAAGACCTTCAAGAGGAAGAACAAGCCGCCATCACTAAGGTGGACCCGTTCTTTAATCTCCTTGTTCTTTATTTTCCTGTTTTTCGAAATTTTCATGCTTATGTTTGTCTATGTTTGTGTCTTATGATCATTAGTGTCTTAGTGTCTATGCCTTAAAGTTATGAATGTCCTATGAATCCATCACCTTTCTTAAATAAACAATGTTCTTAATTGAAAAGGAGAAGAATTGCATGAATTTTGAATTTTATAACAGATTAATTATTTTGATGTGGTGGCAACACTTTTGTTTTCTGAATGTATGCTTAAACAGTGCATATGTCTTTTGAATTGGTGGTTCATGAATGTTGGCTCTTGAAATAATGATGAAAAAGGAGACATGTTACTGAGGATCTGAAAAATCATCAAAATGATTCTTGAAAAAAAAAAAGAAGGAGAAAAATGAAAAAAAAAAAGAGAAAGAGAAAAAGAAAGAAAAAAAGAAAGAAATAAAGTTGTGATCCAAGGCAAAAAGAGTGTGCTTAAGAACCCTGGACACCTCTAATTGGGGACTCTAGCAAAGCTGAGTCACAATCTAAAAAGGTTCACCCAATTATGTGTCTGTGGCATGTATGTATCCGGTGGTAATACTGGAAGACAGAGTGCTTTGGGCCATAGCCAAGACTCATAAAGTAGCTGTGTTCAAGAATCATCATACTTAACTAGGAGAATCAATAACACTATCCGGATTCTGAGTTCCTAAAGAAGCCAATCATTCTGAATTTCAAAGGATAGAGTGAGATGCCAAAACTGTTCAGAGGCAAAAAGCTAAAAGCCCCGCTCATCTAATTAATACTGATCTTCATAGATGTTTTTGGAATTCATTGCATATTCTCTTCTTTTTTATCTTATTTGATTTTCAGCTGCTTGGGGACAAGCAACAATTTAAGTTTGGTGTTGTGATGAGCGGATAATTTGTACGCTTTTTGGCATTGTTTTTAGTATGTTTTTAGTATGATCTAGTTAGTTTTTAGTATATTTTTATTAGTTTTTAGTTAAAATTCACTTTTCTGGACTTTACTATGATTTTGTGTGTTTTTCTGTGATTTCAGGTATTTTCTGGCTGAAATTGAGGGACCTAAGCAAAAATCTGATTCAGAGACTGAAAAGGACTGCAGATGCTGTTGGATTCTGACTTCCCTGCACTCGAAGTGGATTTTCTGGAGCTACAGAAGCCCAATTGGCGCGCTCTCAACGGCGTTGGAAAGTAGACATCCTGGGCTTTCCAGCAATATATGATAGTCCATACTTTGCCCAAGATTTGATGGCCTAAACCGGCGTTCAAAGTCACCTTCAGATTTCCCAGTGTTAAACGCCGGAACTGGCACCAAAGTGGGAGTTAAACGCCCAAACTGGCACAAAAGCTGGCGTTTAACTCCAAGAAGAGTCTCTACACGAAAATGCTTCATTGCTCAGCCCAAGCACACACCAAGTGGGTCCGGAAGTGGATTTTTATGTCATTTACTCATCTTTGTAATTCTTAAGCTACTAGTTCCCTATAAATAGGACCTTTTACTTTTGTATTTTCATCTTGGTTCTTCTGGTTCCCTCTTTGGGACCGAAGCCAATGATCACTCTTGTTCTTATGTATTTTCAACGGTGAAGTTTCTACACACCATAGATTAAGGTGTGGAGCTCTGCTGTACCTCGAGTATTAATGCAATTACTATTGTTCTTCTATTCAATTCCGCTTGTTCTTGTTCCAAGATATCACTTGTTCTTCAACTTGATGAATGTGATGATCCGTGACACTCATCATCATTCTCACCTATGAACGTGTGACTGACAACCACCTCCGTTCTACCTTAGATTGAGTGAATATCTCTTGGATTCCTGATACACGATGCATGGTTGATCGCCTGACAACCGAGCGCTCGCCTGACAAACTGATGAGCGGATAATTTATACGCTTTTTGGCATTGTTTTTAGGTAGTTTTTAGTAAGTTTAAGCTACTTTTAGGGATGTTTTCCTTAGTTTTTATGTTAAATTCACATTTCTGGACTTTACTATGAGTTTGTGTGTTTTTCTGTGATTTCAGGTAAATTCTGACTGAAATTGAGGGATTTGAGCAAAACTCTGAAAAAGGCTGACAAAAGGACTGCTGATGCTGTTGGATTCTGACCTCCCTGCACTCGAAATGGATTTTCTGGAGCTACAGAACTCCAATTGGCGCGATCTCAACGGCGTTGGAAAGTAGACATCCAGGGCTTTCCAGCAATATATAATAGTCCATACTTTATTCGGAAATTGACGACGTAACTTGGCGTTGAACGCCAAGTACATGCTGCTGTCTGGTGTTAAACGCCAGAAAAACGTCATGATCCGGAGTTGAACGCCCAAAACACGTCATAACTCGGAGTTCAACTCCAAGAGAAGCCTCAGCTCGTGGATTGATCAAGCTCAGCCCAAACATACACCAAGTGGGCCCCGGAAGTGGATTTATGCATCAATTACTTACTCATGTAAACCCTAGGAGCTAGTTTATTATAAATAGAACATTTAACTATTGTATTAGAGTCTCTGGGATCATTCGGTCTTGTGACCACATGGGGGCTGGCCATTCGGCCATGCCTGAACCTTTTACTTATGTATTTTCAACGGTGGAGTTTCTGCACACCATAGATTAAGGGTGTGGAGCTCTGCTGTACCTCAAGTATTAATGCAATTCTATTTTCTTTTATTCAAATTCTCTCTTATACTTATTCCAAGATATTCATTCGCACCCAAGAATAACATGATGAATGTAATGATGAAAGTGACGATCATTATCATTCTCACTTATGAACGCACGTGATTGACAACCACTTCCGTTCTACATGCAACAGAGCTTGAATGTGTATCTCTTAGATTCCCCAACAGAATCTTCGTGGTATAAGCTAGATGGATGGCGACATTTATGAGGATCTGGAAAGTCTTACCTTGTCTGTGGTATTCCGAGTAGGATCCTGGGAATCCGGAAAGTCTACCTTGTCTGTGGTGTCCAAGTAGGATTCCGGTAATGAATGACTGTGACGTGCTTCAAACTTGCAAGTGCTGGGCGTAGTGACAACGCAAAAGAATCAAGGGATTCTATTCCAGTATGAGTAAGAACCAACTAGTGATTAGCCGTGCTGTGACAGAGTGCGTGAGCGTAGTTTTCACTGCGAGGATGGGATGTAGCCATCAACCATGGGTGATGCCTCCAGACGATTAGCCATGCGAGTGACAGCCGCAGAGGACCATTTTCCCGAGAGGATTGAAAGTAGCCACCACTGATGGTGAACCCCTATACACAGCTTGCCATGGAAAGGAGTAAGAAGGATTGAGTAGAAGCAGTGGGAGAGCAGGCGTCCGTGAGCCATACAAGCATCTCCATATACTTAACTGAAATTCCTACCAATGAATCTGCATAAGTATTCTATCCCTTTTATTGTTTATTTGAATCTAATTAAGTATCATGTTTAATCCGTCTGACTGAGATTTACAAGGTGACCATAGCTTGCTTCATACCAACAATCTCTGTGGGATCGACCCTTACTCACGTAAGGTTTATTACTTGGACGACCCAGTACACTTGCTGGTTAGTTGAACGGAGTTGTGAATTCAACCAGTGCCATAATAATGACAAGAGTCACAATAGTTTTTGTGTACATACCAAAGAGCCAATACTGTTGATCACAATTTTGTCCACCAAGTTTTTGGCGCCGTTGCCGGGGATTGTTCGAGTATGGACAACTGACGGTTCATCTTGTTGCTCAGATTAGGTAATTTTCTTTTCAAAAATCTTTTTCAAAAATTTTCTTTTATTTTTCGTTTTTCCTCACATTATTTTCGAAAAAAATTAATAAAAATATAAAAAAAAATTTAGAAAATCATAAAAACTAAAAAAATATTTTGTGTTTCTTGTTTGAGTTTTGTGTCAATTTTTAAGTTTGGTGTCAATTGCATGATTTTAAAAAAAATTTTCTTGCATTTTTCGAAAATCCCATGCATTCATAGTGTTCTTCATGATCTTCAAGTTGTTCTTGATAAGTCTTCTTGTTTGATCTTGATGTTTTCTTGTTTTGTGTTGTTTGTTGTTTTTCATGTGCATTTTTGCATTCATATTTTCCATGCATTAAAGATTTCTAAGTTTGGTGTCTTGCATGTTTTCTTTGCATAAAAAATTTTTCAAAATTATGTTCTTGATGTTCATCATGATCTTCATAGTGTTCTTGGTGTTCATCTTGACATTCATAGCATTCTTGCATGCATCTTGTGTCTTGATCCAAAATTTTCATGTTTTGGGTCATTTTTGTGTTTTTCATTAAAAATTTAAAAATAAAAAATATCTTTTCCTTATTTTCCTCCAAATTTTCGAAATTTTGGGTTGACTTGGTCAAAAATTTTCAAAATTAGTTGTTTCTTACAAGTCAAGTCAAAATTTCAATTTTAAAAATCTTATCTTTTCAAAATCTTTTTCAAAAATCATATCTTTTTCATTTTTTTTCGAAAATTCTAAAAATTATTTTTCAAAAATCTTTTTCTTATCTTTATATCATATTTTCAAAAATTAGCTAACAATTAATGTGAGTGGTCCAAAAATATTTGAAGTTTGTTACTTTCTTGTTAAGAAATGTTCAATCTTTAAATTCTAGAATCTTATCTTGTAGTTTCTTGTTAGTAAAGTAAATAATTTCAAAATTTTTGAACTAAATCTTTTTATCTTTTATTTGATCTTTTTTCAAAAATTTTATCTTTTTAAAAATTTGATTTTAAAATATCTTATCGAACCTCTCATCTTCTTATCTTTTAAAATTTTGATTTCAAATCTTTTTCAATCAACTAACTAACTTTTTGTTTGTTTCTTATCTTTTTCAAAACCACCTAACTACTTCTCCCTCTTCTATTTTCGAAAATATCTCATCCCTTTTTCAAAAATTCTTTTTAATTAATTAATTGTTTCATGTTTTAATTTTAAATTACCTTTAATTTTCGAAAATTACTAACCTCCTTTTCAAAATTATTTTCGAATTCCCTCTTCTCTTTTCTTATTTTATTTAATTAACTAACACTTCTCTTCACCTCTCTTCATCCAAAAATCCGAATCACCTTCTTCATTCTTCTACCCCTTCTTTTTCTACTAACATAAAGGAATCTCTATACTGTGACATAGAGGATTCCTTTTCTTTTCTTGTTTTCTTCTCTTTCATATGAGCAGGAACAAGGATAAAGGCACTCTTGTTGAAATTGATCCAGAACCTGAAAGGACTCTGAAGAGAAAATTAAGAGAAGCTAAATTACAACAATCCAGAAGAAACCTTCTAGAAATTTTCGAACAAGAGAAAGAGATGGCAGCCGAAAATAATAATAATAATGCAAGGAGAATGCTTGGTGACTTCACAAAACCAACGTCCAAGTTTGATGGAAGAAGCATCTCCATTCCTGCCATTGGAGCCAATAACTTTGAGCTGAAACCTCAGCTAGTTGCATTAATGCAACAAAACTGCAAATTTTATGGACTTCCATCTGAAGATCCTTACCAGTTTTTAACTGAGTTCTTGCAGATCTGTGAGACTGTAAAGACAAATGGAGTTGATCTTGAGGTCTACAGACTCATGCTTTTCCCTTTTGCTGTAAGAGACAGAGCTAGAGTATGGTTGGATTCACAACCCAAGGATAGCCTAGACTCCTGGGATAAGCTGGTCACTGCCTTCTTGGATAAATTCTTTCCTCCTCAAAAGCTGAGCAAGCTGAGAGTGGATGTTCAAACCTTCAAACAAAAAGATGGTGAATCCCTCTATGAAGCTTGGGAAAGATACAAGCAGCTGACCAAAAGATGTCCATCTGACAAGTTTTCAGAATGGACCATATTAGATATATTCTATTATGGTCTCTCTGAATTTTCGAAAATGTCATTGGACCATTCTGCAGGTGGATCTATTCACCTGAAGAAAACGCCTGAAGAGGCTCAAGAACTCATTGACATGGTTGCAAACAACCAATTCATGTACACTTCTGAGAGGAATTCCGTGAACAATGGGATACCTCAAAAGAAAGGAGTTCTTAAAATTGATGCTCTGAATGCCATATTGGCTCAGAACAAAATGTTGACTCAACAGGTCAACATAATCTCTCAAAATCTGAATGGATTGCAACATGCATCCAACAGTACTAGAGAGGCAGCTTTTGAAGAAGCTTATGATCCTGAGAACCTTGCCATGGCAGAGGTTAATTACATGGGTGAACCTTATGGAAACACCTATAACTCATCATGGAGAAATCATCCAAATTTCTCATGGAAGGATCAACAAAAACCTCAACAAGGTTTTAACAATGGTGGACGCAACAGGCTGGGCAATAGCAAGCCATATCCATCATCTTCTCAGCAACAGATAGAGAATTCTGAACAAAACACTTCTAATTTAGCCAATGTAGTCTCTGATCTGTCAAAGGCTACTTTCAGTTTCATGAATGAAACAAGATCCTCCATTAGAAATTTGGAGGCGCAAGTGGGCCAGCTGAGCAAGAAAGTCATTGAAATCCCTCCCAGTACTCTTCCAAGCAATACAGAAGAAAATCCAAAAGGAGAGTGCAAGGCCATTGACATAGTCAATATGGCCGAGTGCACCAGGGAGGAGGAGGACGAAAATCCTAGTGAGGAGGACCTCCTGGGACGTCCCTCAAGCAAGAAGGAGTCTCCTATTAAGGATCCAAAGGAATCTGAGGCTCATATAGAGACCATAGAGATCCCCTTAAATCTCCTTCTGCCATTCATGAGCTCTGAAGACTATTCATCCTCTGAAGAGGATGAAGATGTAACTGGAGAGCAAGTTGCTCAATATTTAGGAGCTATCATGAAGCTGAATGCCAAATTATTTGGTAATGAGACTTGGGAAAGTGAACCTCCCTTGCTCATTAATGAACTGGATAATTGGATTCAGAAAATTTTACCTCAAAAGAAACAAGATCCTGGCAAGTTCTTAATACCTTGTACCATAGGCACCATGATCTTTGAAAAAGCTCTGTGTGATCTGGGGTCAGGGATAAATCTAATGCCACTCTCTGTAATGGAGAAGCTGGGGATCATTGAGGTACAACCTGCCTTGTTCTCATTACAATTGGCAGACAAGTCATTGAGACAAGCTCATGGGTTAGTAGAGGACGTGCTAGTAAAGGTTGAAGGCCTTTACATCCCTGCTGATTTCATAATCTTAGACACTAGGAAGGAAGAAGATGATTGCATCATCCTTGGGAGACCTTTCCTAGCCACAGCAGGAGCTGTGATAGATGTCAACAGAGGGGAATTAGTCCTTCAATTGAATGATGAATACCTTGTGTTTAAAGCACATGGCCATCCCTCTGTGACAAAAGAGAGTAAGCATGAAGAACTTCTCTCAGTTCAGAGTCAAGAAGAGCCCCCACAGTCAAACTCTAAGTTTGGTGTTGTGAGGCCACAACCAAACTCTAAGTTTGGTGTTAAGACCCCATATCCAAACTCTAAGTTTGGTGTTGGGACTACACTAACATTGACCTGATCACCTTGTGGCTCCATGAGAGCCACTGTCAAGCTATTGACATTAAAGAAGCGCTTGTTGGGAGGCAACCCAATTTTATTTATCTAATTTTATTTTATTTTGTTTTATTGTCATTTTGTGTTTTATTAGGTACATGATCATGAGGAGCCACGAAAAAAATCAAAAAAATTAAAAACAGAGTCAAAAACAGAAGAAAAAAATTGTTCACCCTGGAGGTAGCGCAGACTGGCGTTCAACGCCAGTAAGATGCATCTGGCTGGCGTTCAACGCTAGAACAGAGCACCATTCTGGCGCTGAACGCCAGAAACAAGCAACAACCTGGCGTTAAACGCCAGGAATGTGCACAGAGAGGACAAACTGGCGCTGAACGCCAGAAACAAGCATGAAACTGGCGTTCAACGCCAGAAACATGCATTACATGGGCGTTGAACGCCCAGAACGTGCACCAATGGGCGTTTGAATGCCAGAATGATGCACGAAGGCATTTTACATGCCTATATGGTGAATGAATGGTATTTGTTTTCACCTCAGGATCTGTGGACCCCACAGGATCCCCACCTAACATATTCCCACCTTACCTCCTAATTCTAGTTTTTGTGATTACTCTTCCCCATGTCACACTTCCCAAAAACCTTCACCAATCACCTCAATTCCTCTTCCCTATTACCCCATTCACCATTCACATCAACCTCCTCTTCCCCATAAATCCCACCTACCCTCATAAAATTCAAAATCAATTTCCCACCCATTCCCACCCAAAATGGCCGAACACCCACCCTCCCCTCTCCCTATAAATAACCTTCCATTCTTCTTCATTTTCACACAACACAACCCCTTCTTCTCCCACATAGCCGAACCTACCTCTCTCCCTCTCTACCATATTTTCTTCTTCTTCTTCTACTCTTCTTTTCTTTTATTGCTCGAGGGCGAGCAATATTTTAAGTTTGGTGTGGTAAAAGCATAAGCTTTTTTTTGTTTTTCCATTACCAATGGCACCTAAGGCCGGAGTTTCCTCTAGAAAAGGAAAAGGGAAGACAAAAGCTTCCACATCCGAGTCATGGGAGATGGAAAAATTCATCTCCAAAAGCCATCAAGACCACTTCTATGATGTTGTGGCAAAGAAGAAGGTGATCCCTGAGGTCCCTTTCAAGCTCAAAAAGAATGAGTATCCGGAAATCCGACATGAGATCCAAAGAAGAGGGTGGGAAGTCATAACCAACCCCATGCAACAAGTCGGAATATTGATGGTTCAAGAGTTCTATGCCAATGCATGGATCACTAGGAACCATGATCAAAGTATGAACCCGAATCCAAAGAATTATCTCACAATGGTTCGGGGGAAATACTTAGATTTTAGTCCGGAAAATGTGAGGTTGGCGTTTCACCTACCCATGATGCAAGGTGATGAACGCCCCTACACAAGAAGGGTCAACTTTAATCAAAGGTTGGACCAAGTCCTAGTGGACATATGTGTGGAAGGCGCCCAATGGAGAATAGACTCCAAAGGCAAACCGGTTCAACTAAGAAGACTGGACCTCAAGCCTGTAGCTAGAGGATGGTTGGAGTTCATCCAAAGATCCATCATCCCTACAAGCAACCGATCTGAAGTTACTGTGGATCGGGCCATCATGATTCATAGCATCATGATTGGAGAGGAAGTAGAAGTTCATGAAGTCATCTCCAATGAACTCTACAAAATAGCCGACAAGTCCTCACCTATGGCACGGCTAGCCTTCCCTCACCTTATATGCCATCTATGTTACTCAGCTGGAGTTATCATAGAAGGAGATGTCTCCATTGAAGAAGACAAGCCCATCACCAAGAAGAAGATGGAGCAAGCAAGAGAAGCCCCTCACGGCCCTCAAGAAGTGCATGAAGAAGCTCATCATCAACAAATTCCTGAGATGCCTCAAGGAATGCACTTTCCTCCCAACAACTATTGGGAGCAACTCAACACCTCCTTAGAAGATTTAAGCCATAATGTGGAATAATTAAGGGTGGAACATCATGAGCACTCCATCATTCTCCAAGAAATAAGAGAAGATCAAAGAGCAATGAGGGAGGAGCAACAAAGGCAAGGAAGGAACATAGAAAAGTTGAAGAACATCATTGGTCCTTCAAGAAGAAAACGCCACAAAGGGGGATTCATTCCTTGTTCTTATTTCTTTCTGTTTTCGGTTTTTAGTATTATGTTTATCTATGTTTTGTGTCTTTATTTCATGATCATTAGTATGTAACCATGCCTTAAAGCTATGAATAAATTCCATTAATCCTTCACCTCTCTTAAATGAAAAATGTTTTAATTCAAAAGAACAAGAAGTACATAAATTTCAAAAATAGCTCTTGAATTTAGTTTAATTATATTGATGTGGTGACAATACTTTTTGTTTTCTGAATGAATGCTTGAACAGTGCATATTTTTGATCTTGTTGTTTATGAATGTTAAAATTGTTGGCTCTTGAAAGAATGATGAACAAAGAGAAATGTTATTGATGATCTGAAAAATCATGAAATTGATTCTTGAAGCAAGAAAAAGCAGTGAAAAAGGAAGCTTGCGAAAAAAAAAAATTGGCGAAAAAAGGAATAGAAAAAAAAAAGAAGGAGCAGTAGAAAAAGCCAATAGCCCTTAAAACCAAAAGGCAAGGGTAAAAAGGATCCAAGGCTTTGAGCATCAATGGATAGGAGGGCCCAAGGAAATAAAATCCAGGCCTAAGCGGCTAAATCAAGCTGTCCCTAACCATGTGCTTGTGTCATGAAGGTCCAAGTAAAAAGCTTGAGACTGAGTGGTTAAAGTCGTGATCCAAAGCAAAAGAGTGTGCTTAAGAGCTCTGGACACCACTAACTGGGGACTCTAGCAAAGCTGAGTCACAATCTGAAAAGGTTCACCCAGTTATGTGTCTGTGGCATTTATGTATCCGGTGGTAATACTGGAAAACAAAGTGCTTAGGGCCACGGCCAAGACTCATAAGTAGCTGTGTTCAAGAATTAACATGCTTAACTAGGAAATTCAATAACACTATCCGAAATTCTAAGTTCCTAGAGAAGCCAATCATTCTAAACTTCAAAGGAAAAAGTGAGATGCCAAAACTGTTCAGAAGCAAAAAGCTACAAGTCCCGCTCATCTAATTATAATTAATATTCATTGATATTTCTGAATTTATAGTATATTCTCTTCTTTTTATCCTATTTGATTTCCAGTTGCTTGGGGACAAGCAACAATTTAAGTTTGGTGTTGTGATGAGCGGATAATTTATACGCTTTTTGGCATTGTTTTTAGGTAGTTTTTAGTAAGTTTAAGCTACTTTTAGGGATGTTTTCCTTAGTTTTTATGTTAAATTCACATTTCTGGACTTTACTATGAGTTTGTGTGTTTTTCTGTGATTTCAGGTAAATTCTGACTGAAATTGAGGGATTTGAGCAAAACTCTGAAAAAGGCTGACAAAAGGACTGCTGATGCTGTTGGATTCTGACCTCCCTTCACTCAAAATGGATTTTCTGGAGCTACAGAACTCCAATTGGCGCGCTCTCAACGGCGTTGAAAAGTAGACATCCAGGGCTTTCCAGCAATATATAATAGTCCATACTTTATTCGGAAATTGACGACGTAACTTGGCGTTGAACGCCAAGTACATGCTGCTGTCTGGAGTTAAACGCCAGAAAAACGTCATGATCCGGAGTTGAACGCCCAAAACACGTCATAACTCGGAGTTCAACTCCAAGAGAAGCCTCAGCTCGTGGATTGATCAAGCTCAGCCCAAACATACACCAAGTGGGCCCCGGAAGTGGATTTATGCATCAATTACTTACTCATGTAAACCCTAGGAGCTAGTTTATTATAAATAGAACATTTAACTATTGTATTAGAGTCTCTGGGATCATTCGGTCTTGTGACCACATGGGGGCTGGCCATTCGGCCATGCCTGAACCTTTTACTTATGTATTTTCAACGGTGGAGTTTCTGCACACCATAGATTAAGGGTGTGGAGCTCTGCTGTACCTCAAGTATTAATGCAATTCTATTTTCTTTTATTCAAATTCTCTCTTATACTTATTCCAAGATATTCATTCGCACCCAAGAACATGATGAATGTAATGATGAAAGTGACGATCATTATCATTCTCACTTATGAACGCACGTGATTGACAACCACTTCTGTTCTACATGCAACAGAGCTTGAATGTGTATCTCTTAGATTCCCCAACAGAATCTTCGTGGTATAAGCTAGATGGATGGCGGCATTTATGAGGATCTGGAAAGTCTTACCTTGTCTGTGGTATTCTGAGTAGGATCCTGGGAATCCGGAAAGTCTACCTTGTCTGTGGTGTCCAAGTAGGATTCCGGTAATGAATGACTGTGACGTGCTTCAAACTTGCAAGTGCTGGGCGTAGTGACAACGCAAAAGAATCAAGGGATTCTATTCCAGTATGAGTAAGAACCAACCAGTGATTAGCCGTGCTATGACAGAGTGCGTGAGCGTAGTTTTCACTGCGAGGATGGGATGTAGCCATCAACCATGGGTGATGCCTCCAGACGATTAGCCATGCGAGTGACAGCCGCAGAGGACCATTTTCCCGAGAGGATTGAAAGTAGCCACCGCTGATGGTGAACCCCTATACACAACTTGCCATGGAAAGGAGTAAGAAGGATTGAGTAGAAGCAGTGGGAGAGCAGGCGTCCGTGAGCCATACAAGCATCTCCATATACTTAACTGAAATTCCTACCAATGAATCTGCATAAGTATTCTATCCCTTTTATTGTTTATTTAAATCTAATTAAGTATCATGTTTAATCCGCCTGACTGAGATTTACAAGGTGACCATAGCTTGCTTCATACCAACAATCTCTGTGGGATCGACCCTTACTCACGTAAGGTTTATTACTTGGACGACCCAGTACACTTGCTGGTTAGTTGAACGGAGTTGTGAATTCAACCAGTGCCATAATAATGACAAGAGTCACAATAGTTTTTGTGTACATACCAAAGAGCCAATACTGTTGATCACAATTTCATCCACCACAAACGAGCCAGCCATTCCGTGAGATCAGAGTCTTCGTGGTATAGGCAAGAACTGATGGCGGCATTCAAGAGAATCCGGAAGGTCTAACCTTGTCTGTGGTATTCTGAGTAGGATTCAATGATTGAATGACTGTGACGTGCTTCAAACTCCTGAAGGCGGGGCGTTAGTGACAGACGCAAAAGAATCACTGGATTCTATTTCGGCCTGATTGAGAACCGACAGATGGATAGCCGTGCCGTGACAGGGTGCGTTGAACATTTCCACTGAGAGGATGGGAGGTAGCCACTGACAACGGTGAAACCCTTGCATAAGCTTGCCATGGAAAGGAGTAAGAAGGATTGGATGAAGACAGTAGGAAAGCAGAGAGACGGAAGGGACCAAGCATCTCCATTCGCTTATCTGAAGCTCTCACCAATGAATTGCATAAGTATCTCTATCTTTATCTTTATGTTTTATTCATATATCACCATTACCCATTTGAGTCTGCCTGACTAAGATTTACAAGGTGACCATAGCTTGCTTCATACCAACAATCTCCGTGGGATCGACCCTTACTCGCGTAAGGTTTATTACTTGGACGACCCAGTGCACTTGCTGGTTAGTTGTGCGGAGTTATGATAGAGAGTTGAGATTGCAATGAGCGTACCATGTTGATGGCGCCATTGATGATCACAATTTCGTGCACCACGCGTCAGTCACGCGTACGCGTCGCTGAGCAAATCTTCAAATCACGCGTACGCGTCAGTCACGCCTATGCGTCGCTTCCTCACTGCCATCTCCTTTGATTCTTGTGCTGCAGAAACTCCATCAAATTTCGCCGAATGCTTCCTAAAATAATCAAAATTGCAAAAGACTTAAAGTAGCATCCATATTGGCTAAAAGATAATTAATTCTTTATTAAACTCAACAAATTAGATGCAAATTTACTAGGAAAAGATGGGAAAGATGCTCACGCATCACAACACCAAACTTAAACTGTTGCTTGTCCTGAAGCAATCAAAACTAATATAAGCTTAGGATGTGAATTTGCATGAGAATGAGAGTTCGATTAAGCTCATGTCTCTTCTTATAGTGGGGTTTACAACTGCAATCCTGAATAGTCTTGGCATTTCACTTTATCTTTTGAAGTTCAGAATGATTGGCATCCATAGGAATTTAAAATTCAGATAGTGTTATTGATTCTCCTAGTTCAGTATGTTGATTCTTGAACACAGCTACTTTATGAGTCTTGGCCGTGACCCTAAGTATTTTGTTTTCCAGTATTACCACCGGATACATAAATACCACAGACACATAATTGGGTGAACCTTTTCAGATTGTGACTTAGCTTTGCTAGAGTCCACAGTTAGAGGTGCCCAGAGTTCTTAAGCACACTCTTTTTGCTTTGGATCATGACTTTAACCGCTCAGTCTCAAGCTTTTCACTTGACACCTTCACGCCACAAGCACATAGTTAAGGACATCTTAATTTAGCCGCTTACGCCAGGGTTTTATTCCTTTGGGCCCTCCTATCCATTAATGCTTTAAGCCTTGGATCCTTTTTTTTTCCGCAAGCTTTGTGTTTTTCACTGCTTTTCTCATGCTTCAAGAATCAATTTTATAATTTTTCAGATTATCAGTAACATTTTTCTTTTTTCATCGTTCTTTCAAGAGCCAACAATTTTAACATTCATAAATTTCACTATAAAAAATATGCACTGTTCATGTCATGCATTCAGAATCACAGAAAATACCACCACATTTAAGTAAATAAGACTATTCTTCAATATAGACCCACTTTCTCATGCAATATATTACTCCTGTATTTTTTGCATTTTATTTGGATTCAAGCTCAGTGAGTAATACATGAGACATCTTTTTAGAATTAAAGCAATAGGGAGAACTAAACTAGTTCTAGAATTCTAACTAATAAAGGATCATGCTGCAAACAAAGCAAAATAGCAGAAAACCGGAACATAACATAGTAAAAGAGGGAAGGAATAAAAGAAATGAAAGGAACTCAACCACCTTAGTTGTCCGAGCGGTCGTTTTATTCTTTAGGTTGTGCTCCTTTGTGAAGATGATTCACCTCTCTTACTGCTATAAGAATAAAAAGAAAACCCTTAAGCGAAGTGTCAACACCAAACTTAAAGGTTTGCTTGTCTTCAAGCAAAGAAGAACTGAAAATAGAAAGAGACAAATATTATGATGAAAGAAAAAGAAAAGGATAAAAGAACAAGAGAGAATTAGGATTGGGAGAGGGGAAAGAAAATTAAATCTTGGGCGGCAAACTAGTAGAGTTGTGCGGTGCAGGCGACGCGTACGCGTGGGTCGCGAAATTTTCTTAATGACGGTCAGGCACGCATCCGTGTGCCCTGGATTTTGTGCGATTTGCGCGAAGCCAGCCGCGCGCACGCATAACTCTCTGTTCGCGTGGCTAGGGAACCAATATTGGCATACGACGCATTCGCGTCGTGCACGCGCACGCGTGGATGGTTGTTTGGCCAAATTACGCGCACGCGTCAGGGACGCGTACTCGTGGTCAATTTTGTGTGTCTAGCACACTTCCAGCCCCAAACCAGCACAACTCTTTGCCTAAACACATATTTACGTTGAATTTTCAAGGTCACACGTACGCGTCACTGACGCGCCCGCATGAATGGTGAAAATAACAAACGACGTGCACGCGTGGGGTACGCGTATGCGTGGGTTTGTTTGTGCTAGAGGCATCATTCTTGCGCCACTCCCGTGCAACCCTTTGTTCAAATTTATTTTTCACGCACACCCATCTGACGCGTACGCGTCAGCGACGCTTGGGCGTTGTGTGCCCTCTTTTTTTTCGGTTCCTGTACTAAAATAGCTGCATGATCAAAAAAATTAGTAAGAACTCAATAAAAATCAAATAAGAAAACTACTACTACGAAAAATAACTAAGAATGAAAAGGAACAATCATACCATGGTGGGTTGTCTCTCACCAAGAACTTTTAGTTAAAGTCCTTAAGTTGGACATATGGTGAGCTCCTTGTCATGGTGGCTTGTGCTTGTACTGATCCAGGAATCTCCACCAATGTTTGTAATTCCAATGGCCACCGGGATTCCAAACTTGGCGCATAACGCCTTTGAGCATGTTGAAGCAAGTGACAAGGCCCCAAGAGTGTTGATTGGGGGAATGAATTCCAGGGTCCCAAACATTGCTTTTACATCCGTCTTCTTGTGGATCACCATTGTTCCCACCGGGTGGCAAGCAATCTGAATTCTCACAGAGACATCTAAACAACCTTCTAGATCCATTCAATTGAGATCTACACCAATTCTTGCACTTCAATTTGGAGCATGCAACCATATTGAACCTTGCTTGACAACTCTTGCCACTAACCATCTTCCTCTTACTCTTAATGCCACAAAGAGCTCTAAGTTGACCATCCGTCTCTAGTAGCCCATATTCAAGTGGGAAAGTAAAGGTTAAGGATAGGAACTTTACCCACTTGAATGTTGTATTGGATGGTGATGGCTTTGGAAGAGGTCTTGCAAGCTCCATTCCCTTGTGTTCTTCTTTGAATTCTTCCACCTCTTTGCAAACTTCCTCAATTTCAACCTCTTCCTCTTGGTAGTTTTCTTTTTCAACTAACTCTTCATTGACCTTGGTCTCAGAGCCAGCTACATTACCACTTCTCAGTTGAATAACCTTGCAATCTTTTTCAATTGGCTCCTCATTAACTTGTGCTTCCATACTTGCCACTTGTCCACTTATCAAGGTGATAGCCTTGCCTTCCTCTCTTGGGTTTGGAATTGCATTACCAGGAAGGCTATTAGTGGTCCTCTGATCAATTTCATTAACTTTTGTGGCTAATTGACCCATCTGAATCTCCAAGTTCTTGATTGATGCTCTGGTTTCCTGTCTAAAACTTGCCAAGATTTCTTCCAAATCATCGTTCTGTTGGGGCTGAGAAGTTACTTGCTGAGATAACTGAAATTGGGGTTTGTTAAAATTATTCTATTGAAAGCCACCCTGAGAACTATGATTAAAATTTTGTGGCCTCTGAGGTTGCTCTCTCCACCCAAAATTTGGGTGATTTCTCCATCTCTGATTGTAGGTCTTAGAATAGGGATCATTATTGGGATTTCTAGGAGCACTCCCCATGTAATTGACCTCTTGAAGAGGATTTTGGGTGTTGATAGCTGAAACTTTCATGCCACCCATCTGTTGAGTAAGTAGATTTAATTGCTGAGACATAAGCTTGTTCTGAGGAAGAATAGCATTAAGAGTTTCTACTTCCATAACACCTTTCTTCTGAGGAGCCTCAATATCTAATGGTGGCTCTTGATATGAATATGGAGATGGTGGCTCTAGATAGTTAGAACATGGAGCATTGAAGTTTCTTTGATTTTGACTTTGCCAACCAAAATTTGGATAGTTCCTCCATCTACCATAATATGAATCACTACTTGGGTGTGAGTAGTAACCCATGTGATCTCTCTCCATTATTTTTTCTTAGCACAAAACACCAAACAGAATCAAACGCATCATGTGGTAAATAGGAAAGCAAAGAAGATAGAATAATTTTTTTTTTGAAAAGGAATAAAATAAAGAATAATAAAAATAAATAAAAATTTGAAAATAAATGAAAAGAAGTGAACTATAAATTCAAAAATTAAAGAAAGAAAGATACTAGGATTTTTTTTAAAAAAATTTTAAAGAAAAATTACTACGGGGACACCAAACTTAATTTCAAAAATTAAGAGGAAAAAAATTTTAAATAAAATAAATCAAAATAAATTTTTTTCTAAAATAATTCTAAAACAAAAATTAAATAAAATTAAAACTAAAACGCCTAATCTAAGCAATCAAACAACTAATAGTTGTTAATCATTATCAATCCCCGGCAACAGCGCCAAAAACTTGGTGCGGTATTTTATAACCCAAAAACTAACCAGCAAGTGCATCGGGTCGTACCAAGTAATACCTTACGTGAGTAAGGATCGATCCCACGAGGATTGATGGACTAAGCAACAATGGTTAAGTGATTGGCTTAGTTAGACAAACAGAAAAGAGTGTTTTGGTATTCAAAGAGCATTAAACAGTAAATTAAGAATTTCAGAAAGCAAGCAGCAATGAGTTGGGAATAAAATATGGAGAAAACAGTTAAGGCTTCAGAGTTGTCTATTTTCTGGATTGACTTTTCTTATCAACTATTTTAATCATGTATGATTTAATTCATGGCAAACTATATGTGACTAGACCCTAACTTCTTAGACCTTCCTAGTCTCCTCTAAAATTTATTAACTGCCAATTCCTTGGTCAATTAATTCCAATTAGAAGGTGGTGATCAAATTCCAGTTTATATGCCACAAGAATCCTAATTATCCAAAAAACAAGGGATTATATGTCACGTATCCCGTTAAATACAAACAATTAGAAATTCAGGATAATTTGTTTTCAAGCTGTTGTTCAAGTAAAGAGCTTTTCCAAGTTTTACAAGAACTCAAATAGAAAGAGGGTCATACTTCCGTTCCACCCAAATTCATAAAATAAAGAACAAAAATAATTACTGAAATATAAATCAAAACATAAATTAAATTAGAAAGAGCAAATGAATTAATCCATACAATAGACAGAGCTTCTAACCTTAACAATGGAGGATTAGTTGCTCATGGAATGTGGAATGTAAATTTGTATAGAATTTCCTAATGGAATCCCCCTAATGGAATCTCTCCTATAGAAGAGAAGTCTCTCCTTTTTATAACTAATCCTAATTAATTTAAAATCTAATTTCTAAAATTAAGATAATATCTTTTTCTATTTTAAAATCAAATTTGAATTTAAATCAGAATTAACTAACTAGTCTTCAGTTGATGGGTGGGGACCACTTGATTCCTTTACCTTGCAGCCTCTAATCTGTACTTTCTGGACTGAAAGCTGGGTTAAAAGCAGCCCAGAAATCGCCCCCAGCGTTTTCTGCATTTTCTGCACGTGGCGTATGTCACGCGTACGCGTTAGTCACGCGTACGCGTCGATGGTCTTTTTCCCAAGTCAGTCGCACGCGTCAGTCACGCGTACGCGTTGCTGAGCAAATCTTCAAATCACGCGTACGCGTCAGTCATGCGCACGCGTCACCATGGAAAGCTCCAAATCGCGCGTACGCGTCAGTCACGCGCACGTGTCGCTTCCTCGCTGCTATCTCCTTTGATTCTTGTGCTGTAGAAACTCCATCAAATTCTGCGGAATGCTACCTAAAATAAGCAAAATTGCAAAAGACTCAAAGTAGTATCCATATTGGCTAAAATATAATTAATTCTTTATTAAACTCATCAAATTAAATACAAATTCACTAGGAAAAGATAGGAAAGATGCTCACGCATCAATCCATCCTATCTATCTCTCTTCAAAGCCCAATTTTTCCATGATGAACCACAAATAATCCCACTCAACTCTGTCATAAGCCTTACTCATGTCCAACTTAACCGCCATTACATACTCAAGCCCTTTCCTCTTGTTCTTAAGATAATGTATGTACTCATGAGTAATAAGGATATTATGCGAAATAAGCCTTCCTTTAATGAATACACTCTGAGACTGACTAATCAAGCTGTTCATAATAGGTTGGAGTCTGTAAACAATTACCTTTGACATGATTTTATAGATAACCGTGGAAAGACTGATAGGCCAAATCTGAGACATACTACTGGCATCTGGAACCTTCGGAATAAGGCATATCTGAGTGTGATTAAATCCCTTAAGAATCCTCCCACCTGCAAAGAAACTCCGTACAGCTCGAAAGACATCTTCACTAACAATATCCCAATAACACTGAAAGAATTTTGCTATCATGCCATCTTCACCTGGGGAACTCTGAGGGTGGATGCTGAATGTTGCTCTCTTGACTTTCTCCCTAGAAACTGGTCTACAGAGCTGTCGATTCATGGTAGCTGTGACCTTAGGCTCAAAATTAGTAAAGAACGGTGCTGGATCTATATGGTAAGTGGAGGTGAATATGCTGGATCTATATGGTAAGTGGAGGTGAATATATTCTTAAAATACTATTCAGCCACTTTTGCAATGTCAGCGTTTGTGGTCGCAGCATCCCCATTCTCGCCAAACAATCTCCATATCTGATTTCGGCGAGCTCTAGTCTTAAACTTCTGGTGAAAAAATTTCATGTTTTGATCCCTTGCCTGAAGCCATTTAACTCTAGACTTTTCCTTCCAATACATTTCCTCATCATGGTAGGCTATCTCCAAACTATGCCCCAACTCGATTATCTCTTCACCACTGTGTGTCCCTATAGCTCGCAAACCCTCAATTTGCTGGAGAAGCTCATCAATTTTCACTTTAGAATTTGACCTGCTCCTTGTTAGCCATGCTACGAGCCTGTGCCTACATTTCTTGACTTTTTGGGCTAAGATATACATAGGTAAATCTCCCACTTCGTCTTTTCACGTATCCTGAATAATATTCCTGACATCCGGAACCGCACACCATCGCTCTTGGAATTTGAATCGGCATTTAGAATGCTCGTGCCTCGGGTTTGTGTCTAGGAGTAGTGGTGCATGATCCGAACTAGATTCAGAAAGTCTCAGAACAGCTGGGTTTTGGTATTTCTGCAGCCACGCATTTCCAGCAAGAACTCTGTCAAGTCTCTCCTGGATAAGGTCTCCTCCTATTCTTCTGTTTGTCCATGTAAACGGCCTACCAATCATACCAATGTCCACTAGTTCACAGTCATTAAGGAAGTTATTAAAACATGCCATGGAAGCCGGGGATTTCTCATTTTTGCCCTCTTTTTTACGCTAGTTTATGATGGCATTGAAGTCTCCGATGATTGTAACTTCCCCATGAACCTGCTATAATATTAATGATAACTCCACAAATTATTGTGATCGAATCTGGTCGTTAGTACTTAAATGAACCCCAAGCAAACACCAATCATGATTTGTAACCTCATCTTTAATGGTGACAGCAATGAAAAAATGAGTATAATTGATAACTGTTACTTCTAAACCTTTCTTCCATGCTATTACCAATCCTCCTGCTATTCCTTCCGGGTTGACTAGGCTCCAGTCTTTGAATTCACATCCTCTCAACTTTTGCTCCACACTTCGAGAAGGGTTTTTTGTCTCTCAAAAAAATACAATCTCGGAGGAGTGAGATCGAATGATCCCTTTAAGATTGTGGATTGTCAGGGGTCTTCCCAAATCTCGACAGTTCTACATTAGGATTTTCATCGCTTCTCGGGTGCCATTTTGAGGCTGGCATCCCCCACATTTGCATTGTCCATGAGCGTGTCTTCTAAGCATATTCGCTTGTGGCTCCCGTCATTTTCTTTCCCTTCCAGATTCTGTTTGCCTCCAATGATTGGTCTTACTTTCCTGCTGCCCTAACGGGCCTTTTGTTTCAGTTTCAATGGCTTCTTTGGTTCTGTCTTTTGAACAGGAAAACTTGGGCTCCTCAATTCCATGTTCGTAGTAGAGGTAATGTCTTTAAGAACACGCATACATTCTCCACTGTGGTCTCTCAGTGACCCTAATTTCTCTCATTAGATTAGTGCTGCTACTTGTATTAAGACTGCTGCTTTGCTGCTCCCGGTTATTAACTTCAAGTTTTGCAAAATCATCAAGTAGCCATGATGGGATTGGTTTCTTTGTTGGTTTTGGTGCTGAATGCATATGTTGTTTTATCATTGCCCTGATGATCCTCCTCCTGTACATTCACCCTCCTTCCAACTTAGTCAGCTTTCAACGATTCTCCCACCAAGTCTTGGTTTAGTTTGTTTGAGGCTGTGTCCTCTAATAGAACATTGCATACCCTCACACTATGCCCAATGTGGGCACAGTACGTACAAAAAGTCCCAATACATTCATACCTCAGCCCCACCTTTTCCAGTCTTTGGTTTGGTCCTTTCACCCTGAGACTATCTTTCACTGCGTTATCACCATCAAGCATGAATTTAGCTTTAAGTATCTGAGATTCTTTACCTCTGACTTCAAACATTCCTATCTCTAAAAGTTCTCCCAATTTTCCCCCAAGTTTTCGTCCAGCTTCCAACGTCTTATAGAATTCAGGGACACCCCAAAATTGCACCCAAATGGGGAATTTTGAATTTGTATTGTCTTTAGAATTTCTTGTGTCAGTCCATTGTCGCACATGAAGGATGTAATCCTTAAATAGTCAGGGGATCCTTTCTCAATACGCCACACATCTTTCTCTTCATCAAAGAAGAACTGAAACTGATTATTCCTCTAATTGACTACTCTGAACCCTGTTGGTTTATCCCTGATTGCGGACAGAGCATTCTCCATAGTACCTGCCAAGAATTTTTGTGCCGAAAAAATTTGACCTGTTAAACTCTTTGTGCATGCCTTTACACCATGAGAGATATTTATCTCTTCTAGTACTACTATATCCTCCTCATCTCTTCCACTGTCATTGTTATCTACATTAGGGTTTCTTCGCAGGTCATCCATGTTGCATATCAATGATTGGTGATTGACTTGGTGTGAAATTTGTCGTGTAGCAACAACCCTAATAGGCACAATATAACCCTAGCAGAGCACTAACCAACCCTAATAAGCACTTTTTAATAGCCAAAACAATTCTAAGTAATAGTTTGTTCTATTATGTAATATGCAAAATAGAAAAAATCAGAAGAAATGAAATTCTAAGTAACAATTTGTTTAATTCTACATGCTTTATCGTCCGCAATCTTCCATATAGATATAATAACACCAACAATATCAATCCATTAATCCCAAAATGATTGCTAAAATATTCTTCTTCTTTCCATGGATGGAGATTTAAAAAAAACTATAAACATGAGAAAACTATAAACAACAAGGACAATGATAGAGTTAACCCAAGTCTAGAGGATCAAGGACCCAAACCTAAGATATAAGTTAGGCCTTCTGAAGTTGCAGTCGGACCAGTTTGACCTAAGAAACAACCCCTGTGGATGAGCGAATAAGGATTTGACATGTAAGATTATAAATAAGGTTATAATTCCTTTAACTCTAACAGAGACAAGTACAATTTCATTAAGTGCCTCGAGAAAGTCATAAAATTTAAAGTGCACAAGGTCTTATGCTTTAGGAGTAGTTTGATGGATACTGAATCTGTACATTTACAGTTATTGTGTATATTGTTGGTATTTTTGGCAGATATTTAAGTTAAGAATAGATCACTAAATAGTAGTCAATTAAATTTTGTTACAACAAAACATTACATATTCACATATATGAAGTCAAAAACTAAAATTAGAGATCATTTGGTATTTAAATTTTGAGGATGTCAAGGCAATTTTGATTCATTGTATGTATATTCATATGCTCATTGAAAATTTTTTTGAAAAGTTATTGAGAAAATACTTGTTACTCTTTCTATTAAAGCACTTGAATATAAAATATCTTTTGAAGATATCTAATTTGGTGACAACAAATACTTGTCACAAATTATAAAAATAAATTTGAAAGACTACTTGAGTTATTTTGCGACAATGTGTCAATAGTCTAATAGTCTAATATTATAAATTATTAAATAAAAAATTCAAATAATTTAAGTGTTTATTGAGCAAATTAGCACAAACTTCATTAATACGTATATATTTATTTAGTAAGAAATAAACACTCAAAGTCTTTTATGTGAATACTATTCAACTGAGTATCATATCATTTTGTGGTATGTTGTTTTAGTGGGAGTGTGCATTTGAATGCTCATATGATTTAGACAAATTTATGACATAGATGTTTCTGCAGAAATAATATATTTAGTTTTGTTTTCACTCTTACTTATAATTCATAAGGTTTAAGTTTGACCAATTAGAAATAGGTATGCATGATATCATTTTCGCATGTAATTCCTTATTACTCATCCAAATTTGATATATGTCGTTGGGTATATTGGTATGGTGATCATCGTGGTTCCGTTGCAATACTAATATGATAAAAGCTATGGTAATTCCATAATTGATATATAAGACAGACTAGATTGTTAAAGTAATCAGGGAAATAACATTCAAATGCGCACATAAAATTTATAAGATGTGAGTATCTTAGAAAAATATATATGTATAGCCCAAGTGGGACATTGTTAGAAAATTATTAATTTTCTAATCTACTTATGAGCAATACATATATCAATTATAATCGCAAATTAAGTTATTTTACATTAAATGACTTATATAATGGTGATATCTTAAGAAAACAAAACTAGATATACCATATTATTTGGATTTTAGAATTTAATGAGTGTCACACTCAAATAGAAATAATGACTTCAAAATTTTAATTCTCAATACATCAAATACTCAAAGCTGCTTCTACAGCTTTTTTTATTTTTATTTTTATTAAAGAAGTTGCAATTTAACATTATTAGAAATACATAAGACTTTAGTTGTGAAAGATTAAATAATCACTCTTTTAATCATGTACATAAATTAAGTATATTTTCACTCTAGTATATCTTTTTTAATAATTTAACATAAATAATTTTAGGGTTAAAAGCTATCATATTTATCATCATCGTCAACACAAGCAATTGTGAGCCCATCTTCATCAACTTAACTTAAACAAACATTATGAATTGGGTATCTACACTTTATTTAGCGAAAATACTAATATGGCATATAGTCTTGTTCTCTTGGATTTAACTTTGATATGGTAGAGGTTGGTTATTACCTTGTTTTTGTTGGGTGTCCACAAAATGCAAAGTATAATTAATTATGTAATCTTCAATTTGAATTATTTCTATAGAAATACTTTCATTCACAACGTGCACTATGTTATATAATTTTATAAATTTGCACATATTATTCATAGGATAAAATAAAGAAATTAATTATAAGCATAACTATATCATTATTAAAAAAATTTCATAAGTTATTTTAAATTTTTTCTTCATATCTTTACTCTTCCTAATAATGAACAAAATATTTATAATTTTTATCTAATAACAAAAAAAAATATACATGAAATTTTTTTCAATCACTTATGATTTATGTTTCACAAACATGACCATATATGATACCGACCTCAACCCAACTATCTGATGAAATTTGAATTGTGTTGGACTATTTTTAACAAAAAAATGGTAACTTCTTATTCACAATGAGATAGTCACATAGAAGTGGGAAAAAATGGATATAAGTAGTGAGAAATTTTAAAAAAGATAGTGAGAAATTTTCATTGACGATGATCTGCTTAAGAATGCTTTGATTCCAAGCAAGCAGAGAAAAAATTACCAAAATGGGAAAAGGCTTTGACACCTATAATAATGTCCATCTCTTACGTCTCTTAATTTAAAAGCTTTAAACCAACGACTCCCCAACTCATCGTTTGGTACAAACTCATGCTCATGCATCCACAACTAGTGAGTGACTATGATGTTTCGCTCCCTCAAACCCACCATTTCTTATATACTCATTTTTCACCGTTCTCTCTTCCCAATCCTCCTCTCAAGTTTTTTGGCCCTTAATTGCCATGGCTGGCTTCATTACTGGCTCCAATTCTCATCACTCACCTCACTCTGATGAGGTATATATCTTTTCATCTTGCATTGATCCCAATCACATGCTTTAATTCTTACTCTTCATTTCTTTTTTTGAGTTTAATTTTAATATAAAGAGTTTTATATAGGTATCCAATTATATTCTTGTGTTTTTAAATGATTTTTTAGGTAGTGAATTTAAAAATTATTTATTTTTTATTATAAATTTGATTTTAATAATAAAACTATTTTATATGTACATTTAATTACATAAAGCCATATTAGCAAACATAACTACCACATGAATAGTCATTCAAGAGAACAGTTATAATTATACGAGTGTATAAAACGTTTACATTGTCAAGACATCAAAATTAAATTCTTTTATTATTAAAATACAATTGTAATCGTCAATGAAAATTAAATTTTCTTTTTTTTCATATTTTATCTAACTGGTTATTGAGTATCAACCTCATATTGCACGTGAGTTTTTGCCATAAAAAAAATATGCTGCATCATTCTGGCTCTGTAGTAATGTTAATATGATCTTGGTTGGTTTCTGAATTCTTATGCATGTCTTTTTACGTGTGATGTCTTGTAGCACAAGTCTCCAAGCAACGAGGCCGTACCGTCAAAAGCATGTCGAATTTGCGGCGATGAGATCGGACAGAAGGAAGACGGAGAGGTGTTCAGGGCATGCCAAGTTTGTGCATTCCCTGTATGCCAGCCCTGCTATGAATATGAGAGGAGTGAAGGGAACCAGTGCTGCCCTCAATGCAACACTCGCTATAAGCGCCAAAAAGGTTATTAGCCTTTAATTTGTGGTATCAATATCATCATCATAGATATAAAAACAAATAAAAGGACTTGGTTTTTGTTGATGAAAAAATATTAGGCTAAATGGTTTTTTTTTTTTCTTTTTCGTTAATTCTCTGCAGGTTGTCCTAGAGTTATTGGAGATGAGGAGGAGAATTTTGATGCAGAGGATTTTGATGATGAGTTTCAGATTAAGAACCATTCTGATGATGCTGATGCAAAACTTGCTTCTAATCATGGAGTAAGACAACATCATCATCATTCATCACTGACAAATTGGCTTATAATTTGAAACTTTATTTATTTATTGTTCCCACTAATTAGTTTCTGAATTTTGGTTTTTGATTAGTTGGTTTTTGAAATTGATGAGTTTTTTAGTCCAAACCAATGACTCAACTTGAACCGAACCGAACCAATCCAATATTTGATCAAATTAGTTTGGTTTAGATTTGTTGAGAAAAGATTTGTTTACTATGATACTATCAAAACTAACCTGATTACACCCCTATGATTTATTGAGTAATAAGTAATTGAAGTGAATATGGAACTGTTGTGAATGTTGCAGGAAAATGGAGACTGCAATCAACAGAAATTGAATCCAAATGGCCAAGCTTTCTCTTCAGCAGGAAGCGGTAAACAATTACAAAATTGACCATGATTGATGATTTTTCTTAGTAGGGATGTTCTCTTTTGTTTTATATATCTTTTCTGATTTGGTTTACTGTTTTATAGTTGCTGGCAAGGATTTTGAAGGAGACAAAGAATTTTATAGCAATGAAGAATGGCAAGAAAGAGTAGAGAAATGGAAAGTAAGGCAAGAGAAGAAAGGTTTGCTAAACAAAGAGGAAGAAAAAGAACAAGTTGAAGATGATGATTACCTGTAAGTGATTTCTTAAGCTGCTTCTTCCTTTGAATTGGACAAAACAAGTCTCTGTAAGATTTGAATTCTACAATTATTTGTTCATTTCTATCTTGTATCAAACCAGAACCAAAGTATTAATAGAATCTAGCATATGGTTAAGTCTTTGCAATGCAACAAATTTTGATACAAATGTTGCAGTTTGGCGGAAGCGAGGCAACCACTATGGCGCAAGGTTCCAATAGCTTCAAGCCTAATCAACCCATATCGCATAGTGATTGTGATGAGGCTGGTGATCCTAGCATTCTTTTTCAGATTTCGGATCTTAACTCCGGCCTATGATGCATATCCCTTGTGGCTTATCTCTGTGATATGTGAGATATGGTTTGCAATGTCATGGATCCTTGATCAGTTCCCAAAGTGGTTCCCCATCACACGCGAGACTTACTTGGACCGGTTGTCCATAAGGTTCGAGCGTGAAGGGGAGCCAAACCAACTGTGCCCTGTTGATGTGTTTGTGAGTACTGTGGATCCTCTGAAGGAGCCACCAATCATAACAGCAAACACTGTTCTTTCAATCCTCTCTGTTGACTATCCTGTTGAGAAGGTCTGCTGCTATGTCTCGGACGATGGTGCTTCCATGCTCCTCTTTGATTCGTTGGCCGAAACTGCCGAGTTTGCAAGAAGATGGGTTCCATTCTGCAAAAAGTATAAGATCGAGCCAAGGGCTCCTGAGTTCTATTTCTCTGAGAAGATTGATTACTTGAAGGACAAGGTTCAGCCTACATTCGTTAAGGAGCGAAGAGCCATGAAGGTAACTCTTGAGTTTTATTACCTTGGATATGAAGAAAGGACACAAGATTTTGTATTTGATTTTTGCAGAGAGAATATGAAGAATTCAAAGTGAAAATCAATGCCTTGGTGGCAAAGGCTCAGAAGAAACCAGAAGATGGATGGGTGATGCAAGATGGAACTCCATGGCCGGGAAACAACACTCGCGATCATCCGGGAATGATTCAGGTATATATTTCTTCTTTTCTGTAGTTTTCATCATCTTATGATTAAGGAGCAAGCAAAAGATGAAAAGAAACACCTTCCATTTTTAGGAATGTGACATATCCATTGAGTTAGACCCTCTTGGTTCTTTGCAGGTATATTTGGGTAGTGCTGGTGCACTAGACGTGGAAGGCAAGGAACTGCCGCGACTCGTGTATATTTCGCGTGAGAAACGGCCTGGCTATCCACACCACAAGAAAGCTGGTGCCATGAATGCTTTGGTATATGCATTGTTTATTAATACTTTCAATTCTTGCATGAAAACATGGTTATAACCCTGCCATTGTTGGGTATCCTCTCAAGGTTCGAGTTTCTGCTGTTCTTACAAATGCACCTTTCATGCTGAATCTGGATTGTGATCACTACATCAATAATAGCAAGGCTTTAAGAGAGGCTATGTGCTTCTTGATGGACCCCCAGCTTGGGAAGAAGCTCTGTTATGTCCAATTTCCACAAAGATTCGACGGTATTGATCGCCATGATAGATATGCAAATCGAAACACTGTGTTCTTTGATGTAAGTCTCATTCTTTCTAACAATCATGCATACTATGTTTCAACAACTGACCTTTAATGTTGCTTTTCATCATAGATCAATATGAAAGGACTAGATGGGATTCAAGGTCCGGTTTATGTTGGTACTGGAACTGTGTTCAACAGGCAAGCATTGTACGGCTATGATCCACCGGTATCCGAGAAGAGGCCCAAGATGACTTGTGACTGTTGGCCATCATGGTGTTGCTTTTGTTGCGGCGGTTCCAGGAAATCCAAGTCAAAAAAGAAATCAGGAGCAGGAAGTGGTCTCTTAGGTGCATTATACACCAAGAAGAAGAAGAAAATGATGGGAAAAAATTATGTTAGAAAGGGTTCTGGCTCCGTGTTTGATCTTGAAGAGATTGAAGAAGGTCTTGAAGGCTATGAGGAGCTAGAGAAGTCATCTCTCATGTCACAGAAAAACTTTGAGAAGCGATTCGGGCAATCGCCGGTTTTCATTGCTTCCACTTTGATGGAGAATGGAGGACTACCTGAAGGCACCAATTCTCAAGCATTGGTTAAGGAGGCCATTCATGTTATAAGCTGTGGCTATGAAGAGAAGACTGATTGGGGCAAAGAGGTAATGCCATCAGTTACAATTATTTCTCATTCTGGATTCTGCTTAATGAATTTCTCAAAAACATGAAAGATATCAAGAACCATTTAAACTTTTCTGTGTAAAACAAAGTTTAATTTTGATGCTATAAAATGTTTTCCAGAGTTATCCAATCACATATGTTCTTTTTTATGATCATTTATGAGGTCGATATAAAAAGTAGTTATTGTTGCTAATATGGTATCATGTAATTAGATATACGTGTAAAATTGCTTTACAGTGCATCAAAATAAAATTCTAAAAGAGAGAGTACATAGATACTTTTTTTTATCTTTGTTTTGCAACAAATTTATTCTTCCAATATCTTTGTATTTCTGTTTTAAGACGGTTATCAAACTCAACCAAAGTTTTATGATTGCTAGATCTTTCAAGCCACGCCTTGACGAATTTGTTTTGTACTACAGATTGGATGGATTTATGGGTCAGTGACAGAAGATATTTTGACTGGATTCAAGATGCACTGTAGAGGATGGAAATCAGTGTATTGCATGCCAAAGAGGGCAGCTTTCAAGGGATCTGCACCAATAAATCTATCAGATAGGTTGCACCAAGTTCTGAGGTGGGCTCTTGGTTCGGTTGAGATTTGCCTAAGTCGCCATTGTCCATTATGGTATGGCTATGGAGGAAAGTTGAAGTACCTAGAGAGGTTGGCTTACACTAACACCATTGTTTATCCATTCACTTCCATTCCTTTGCTTGCATATTGCACAATACCAGCTGTTTGTCTCTTGACCGGGAAATTCATCATCCCCACTGTAAGTTAGTACTAAGTGCTCAACATTTCAACGAGTCATCATTTGCTTTTGAAAAACAAACAAGAAACATGATTCTATTGTTTTCACTTTTTACTGTTAACACAATCACGAAAGAATTTAATTTTAGTGCACTGTCAGTGTAAAGCAGTTGCATCCAATTGCTATCTTTTACATTGATTACGTGAATGGTCATGAAAAAGAACAAATGTGATTGGATGACTATGTAAGATGTTTTATACTGTTGATGCATCAATGGTGAAAATAGAAAACACTGGAATCAAAACAGAAGTTTGCTAATGCTGCTATGAGATTTGTGTCTCCTAAATGTTTTTTACTTAATGCAGCTGACCAACCTTGCTAGTGTATGGTTCATGGCCCTATTTATCTCCATCATCTTAACCGGTGTCCTCGAGCTCCGGTGGAGTGGCGTTACCATAGAAGACTGGTGGCGAAACGAGCAATTCTGGGTGATCGGAGGCGTATCGGCCCACCTTTTCGCCGTATTCCAAGGACTTCTGAAAGTCCTTGCCGGAGTAGACACCAACTTCACTGTCACAGCAAAAGCAGCAGACGATACAGAATTCGGAGAGCTGTATATGTTCAAATGGACAACACTTCTCATCCCACCAACCACTCTCATAATCTTGAACATTGTTGGAGTTGTAGCTGGTGTGTCTGATGCAATCAACAATGGATATGGATCATGGGGTCCCTTGTTTGGGAAGCTATTCTTTGCATTTTGGGTCATTGTTCACTTATATCCTTTCCTTAAAGGTCTCATGGGGAAACAAAACAGAACTCCTACTATTGTGGTTCTTTGGTCAATTCTTTTGGCTTCTATTTTCTCATTGATTTGGGTTAGGATTGATCCTTTCTTGCCAAAGCAAACAGGTCCAATACTCAAACAATGTGGTGTAGAATGCTAATAATAAGGCTGCATGTGTTTTCTTTTACTGGTGCTTCCAAAAGCCATTTCATGAGTAATGCATGGAACTTTTTGTAATAATAATGTTTCTATTTTGTTACTGATATTTTTTTTGTTTGAAATTCTGGGAAAGTGTTATCTGTGTATATACTACTGTATAGGGTTATGCATGGTTGGAATATGTACAATTGAATCTGTTGTTTCAGAGATTGTCACTGATATGGAAAAAACTGAAGATTTTTTCGGGTACTTAATTTCTATCTAATGGGACTTGATTTTATTTTTCATTAATACCAATTACGTCTCTACAATAGTTAATTGATCGCTATTTTTTTTTTTATTTGTCTGGTATGGTTGATATTGATCAGGAGGTAGGATAACTATAGTCAATAGCTATCTATGATGGTTTGACATTTTGTTAAGTGTTGATTTTATATGTATTCAATGAATATTGTCAAATGAATAATAACAACAACAATAATAATATTGGTTTGACTAGTAGAAAATAATAATATATTATTAAAAAATATTAACAAATAATTCTCTAACTATTTAGATAAATTTAATAAATAAAAATAAAAAATATACTAGATTCAAAATATTGTATAAAAAAAATAAAGAATTATTTAACAGTTATATAATATTCAAGGCAAATCACTTAAATAAGTTAAGAAGAGCAAAAAAATTACACAAATCAGTTAAATAAAAAATTGGTTCATGAATTAATCGGTCCATGTTTCTATATAGTTCGAATCAACTTAATTCGAATTCTATTTACATGTAATTCGAATCATACTTATTTGAACTACACACGCACACACCCACTACTTGATTCGAATTATACCCAAGCACGCATTTCTAAGTAATTCGAATTACTTAGGAACGCGTGCTTGAGTGTAATTCGAATCACCCTGATTCGAATTACATGTAATTAAAGTTCGAATTAGGTTAATTCAAACTATATAAAAATGTCTCTTAGTTAATTTATAAACCAATTTTTAATTTAGCTAATTTGTATAATTTTTTACTCTCCTCAACTTATTTAAGTGATTTGCCCTAATGTTCACATAAATATAAGAAAAAATATTAAGGCACAAGTGAGTTATCAAAAGGTTGAAGAGGTCAAAACAAGTCCAGTTAGATAGTTGGGTATATAAAAGAGCTCCACTAGTTGGTAGAAGCACTCGCTCTTTAGGGTTTTACTTTCAGTTTAAATAAGCTTCAAAGAGAAACACAATCTTGTTCAATTATCGCATCGATTCAGTTTACATTTTCTGTTTTCAAAAAAGTTATCTTCTTATTCTTCAATTCATCAGTATTTCTATTTTCTTTTATGGTATCAAGATCCCTAGGTTCATGATTGATGGCATCTTCAATCAATGAGTTTCCATCCTCAGCAAACATGTTAACATGGTACCAAATTCGAATAACAGCAGCCTCGACAATTTGACAACAACACAATTTCTTTTCTCATAGACCATTTCAATCCGATTCAAGACAAACTCGGAGAGAACAATCATAAACATGGGAGCAACAAGCTCTTGCATCCATAAGAGGTCAATGCTTACAAGATCATCTGCAAAAAGAGAAGATTCCACAACAGTTCGAAAATCAAGAAAAATCAAAGAGCATGTATTGAATCTGATCAATACACACAATGGATTCAGGATGATCAGAATCTCATATAATGGTTGCTAGCATCGATGGATTCTGTCTTTAAGCAAAAAATGGTGGGATGCATCTATAGCTATCAAATCTGGAAAAAGATACAAGTTTATTTTCAAGAATCAACCAAATTCAAAATTAAACAATTGAAGACTCAGCTTAAAGGAATCAAGAAACAAGGTCTTCCAACAGCAGATTACATTTCCAAGATCAAGACCATTGCAGACTCACTAGCAGTCCTTGGAAAACCTCTCAAAATGGAAAAACAGATACAAGCCATCCTACAAGGACTTATGAAGACTATCAAATGCTTCTGCTAACAATCAACACGAAACCAGATTCATTCACACTATATGAGGTTGAAACTCTTCTGTTAACTCATGAGAATCTACTGGAGAAGTTCAGAAAACCAAAACCTGCGATGGTTCAGGAAAATCTTGCTTAGTCTTCATATCCAACAATTCCAAATTTTAATAGAGGCAATGGAGGGCGTAGAGAAGGAAGAAATGGTGATAGATTTCAAAGAAATGGCAGATCTTTCTACCAATCTCCAAGACCACAATGCCAAGTGTGTTGAAAAATTGGTCACATTGCTTGGCACTGTTTTTACATATTCAACCAAGAAATACCCCCATCTTCACAGCCTCACCAATCAAGATTTGATACCTTTAGTACAAATTCATCATCTGCTTTAGGTTCACAAGGTACTCCTACATCAACCATTCCACCACTGCCAACATCTTCCTTCCACAATCCATCTGCATATGTAGATGTACCTTCTTCTATTACAGACCCCTCATGGTATCCAAATTCAGGTGCCTCACATCACATAATACCTAATCCTTCAAATTTGCTCTCAGGATCAGAATACACGGGTTCTGATTAGGTTCAAATTGGAAATGGAACCGGTATCCCTATTACACATGTTGGTAATTCTGTTCTATACTCTATTGACTCTAAAAGATGGTTTTTACTACAAAAACTAATACACACACCTGAAATAACAAAGAATTTAATTAGTGTTAGCAAATTTGCAGAAGATAATACGGTCTATTTTCAATTTCATGCCACTTATTGTGTTGTAAAATGTGAATTTACTCACAAAATTTTATTGCAGGGATTTAGAAATGGAAGACTATACAAATTTGTGAATATCTGTGTTCCTCAACCATCATCTGATCAAACGTCTCCTTTGTGTATTTATTGCATTGTTCTTTATTAGATTTGTGGCATAAGCGACTAGGGCACTTAGCCTTTAAAACTGTACAATTAGTACTAAAATAATGTAATATTTGCTTTACTGATATTAATAAAACAGATGTGGACTTTACAGCTCAAATTTGTGAAAACTGTGCAAAAGCAAAGATGCATAAACTACCATTTGTTGGTTTAATTACTGAGTTTACTTACCATGTACAACTCATTTTCTTTGATGTGTGGGGCCCTGCACCACTAATTTCGCACTTGGGCTACAGGTATTGTGTTACATTTATAGATGCTTATAGTAAGTATACCTGTACATTCTTATTAGTGAATAAATCCCAGGTGTTTCATGCTTTTATTTATAAAGCCTATATTAAATATCTAACAAACTGTAAAATTAAAGAATTTCAAACAGATGATGGGAATGAATATACCTCAAAATGTTTCATAGATTTTTTGCATCAAGAAGATATACATCACAGATTCTCATGCCCATATACTCCTGAGCAAAGTGGCTTGGCTGAGAGAAAACATAGACATATAACAGAATCAAGCTTATCTATGCTTTCTACAGTTTCCATACCTCTTACATATTGGGATGAAGTTGTGATCTCTGCTACCTTCCTCGTTAATAGACTTCCATCATTGAATCAGTCAAATAAATCCCTTTATGAACTTTTTTCAAATAAACCAAATTATCATATGCTAAGAGTCTTTGGTTATGCATGCTATCCTTGGATTAGACCTTACAATAAAAATAAACTAGAAGTCAGGTCTCATAAATGTATTTTTATTGGTACTCTTCAGATTTTAAAGGATATAAATGCCTATCACCTGCTGGTAAGATCTATATTTCAAGACATGTACAATTTGATGAAAATAAGTTTTCTTATCAAACCATATTTGCATCAAAATAGATTCCTAAATGTACCGTGTCTGATACTGTGATACATGATTATGCACCTTGTTTGATCATCATAGTTTACATAACCATACTATTCATTCTAGTAATTCTTTGTTACTTCTGCTACAGGGACTCATGTGCCTAATGCTGTGCAAGGAACTAAAAATAATCAGCATACTCTTAGAGCCACTATACCAGATATTTCTCATTCTCTTCCTCTAACACACACTTAATCCACTATTGACACAAACACTCATTTACCCTCTATTGACCAATCTTTCCCACTAACACCAATCAATCCTCAAAATCAGAAAATCTACACCCAATGATAACTAGGTCCAAAATTAATTCTGCAAAACCAAAAGTCTTGACTTCCACTGTCACTGACTTAGACTATAAGGAATAGCTACCAAAAATACCTAAAGTAGCCCTTATCATACCTCATTGGTACACAGCAATGCAAGAAGAATATCAAGTCCTCATTCGAACCAATACATGGTGTATTGTTCCTAAACCGCAAAATGCCAAGGTTATTGGGTATAAATGGATATATGTAGTTAAAAGGCACCCTGATGGCATTGTCTAGAAGTATAAATTTAGGTTAGTGGACCAAAGTTTTCATCAACAAGAGGGTTTTGACTTTGAACAAGTCTTTAACCCTGTGATTAGGACAACTAAAATCAGATTGGTCTTAAGTGTTGCTTTATCTAGGAATTGGACACTTAGTTTAACTTTAACAATGCATTCCTCAATGAAAAATTGTATCAAATCATTTACATGACACAACCGTATGGGTTTGAACAAGGTTTTGCTGATCATGTGTGCAAGCTTAATAAAGCTTTATATGGCCTAAAACAGGCACCTAGAGAGTGTTTATCAAACTTAGCATAACACTATATTCATTTGAGTTTAAAAACACTTTATCAGATACGTACACTTCTTTATTTGTGAAAAAAGATTTCCATTCTATTAGGGGTGTTCATGGATCGGATTCAATCCGCATATCCGCGATGTTTATCTGAATCCGATCCAAAAATTACGGATATGGATCCGATTCGCAAGGCTATCGGATCGGATCTGATCCACACACTAATAGGATCAGATTGCTGATTTTGTGTAGGTATCTGCATATCCGATCTACATATCCGCGTATCTGCAAAAATAAAGAAATAAATAAGTAAATATTCTTTTTATGTTTTATTTCAACTAATAATTATCATATATGTTGTATTATTTTAATTTACTATTTAAGAAAAGTATGTTTAATATATTATTTTAACAGTAACCATATTTAAAAGAATAGAAAAAATAAATTTTATTGATATTTTTAATAAAAATGAGCTTTTAAAAATATTTTTGTGTTTTGAGGATATATCCGATATCTAATCCAATCTGATATGCAAATATGCGGTTCGGATCAGATCCAATATTAAAAACTGCGGATATTACATCCGATGATTTTAGTGCGGATTGGATCGAAATTTTGGCCATATCCGATCCGTGTTCACCCGTACCTTCTGTAACATATATATTGTGCTATGTGGATGACATAATCATAACAGGTAGTGATGCTACAGCCATACAAGTAATGATACAAAGCTTAAATAAGATATTTTTTTTAAGATCTTGGAGAACTTAATTATTTCTTGGGCGTCACAAAACAAAAACAGGAAATCTTTACTTGTCACAAACAAAATATGTGACTGATCTTTTGTCAAAAGTTGGCAGGGCTGGTGCTAGCCCCATACCTACACCCATGATATCATCTCTTCAACTATTTTCGACAGGTTCAGAGAAGTTTGAAGACCCCAAACTGTATAGGACAGTAGTGGGATCACTACAATATTTAACAATAACCAGACCTGACTTGTCTTATGCAGTGAACAAGATTAGTCAATTCATGCATTCTCCTCTCCTATCTCATTGGAAAAAAGCAAAGAGAATTCTGATATACATACAGGGCACTAAAGAACGTGGCCTCCTGCTAGAAAAATGCATAGATTATAGGCTTTATGGTTTCTCTGATTCTGACTGGGCAGACGATCTTGAAGATCGCAGGTCAGTTTCGGCTTTCTGCGTCTATTTAGGCGCTAATCTTGTCTCCTAGTGTTGTAGGAAACAGGGGACCATTAGCAGATTTTCGTGTGAAGCAGATTTCAGAAGTCTAGCTGCTTATGAAGCTGAGCTTGTTTGGATAAGGAACCTGCTACATGAGTTGGATATCAAATTGCAAACAGCTCCTATTATTACTGCGATAACATGAGCACAGTGCTGTTGATAGCCACATCTGTCCTGCATGATCGAACGAAGCACTTCCAGCTGGATGTCCAAATCATCCGGGACAAGTTGCAGCAGAAAACTACATATTGTGCATATTCCAAGTGTAGATCAGGTTGCAGATGTTTTGATAAAGCCACTGACAGCAGCTTTGTTTGAGCGACTCAGAGACAAACTTTGGGTGTGTCCTAGACCCTACTCGAGTTTGAGGGGGTATTAAGGCACAAGTGAGTCATGAAAAGATTGAAGAGGTTAAAATAGGTCCAGTTAGATAGTTGGTTATATAAAAAGAGCTCCACTAGTTGGTAGAAGCACTCGCTCTTTGGGGTTTTACTTTCAGTTTAGACAAGTTTCAAAGAGAAACAAAATCTTGTTCAATTACTGCATCAATTCAATTTACATTTTCTGTTTTCGAAAGAGTTACCTTCTTGTTCTTCAATTCATCAGTATTTCTATTTCCCTTTAAAGAATTAAAATAATTACTAAAAATATATTATATAAAATATTATAATTATTGATAAATTAAATATCACCATAATTAATCATTAAATGTTAATAAATTTAATTATTTAATACATAATATTTTTTAAAAATAGCATCAACATGTAGATTGACACCAGAACACAACACATTAGCATACTTGGCTCTAAAACTTATGCTCATAAATGATAAAGTAAAATACTATATATAACATTCACAGAAATATCAAAGAAAATCGTGATAACTTTTAAAAGGATATTAAATAAAATATTAGAATTATTGATCCATGAAAATATAAAAAAATCATGATAATTATTAAAAAAATATGAAATAAAATATTAGAATTGTTAATAAATTTTATCATGATTAATTATTAAATATTAATTTACATATGATTGATTACAGAATACTTTTTTAAAAAAAAAATAAAAAGAGATATATCTAAACTGATATTAGTATACTTGGCGTCAGAATGTAATCCTTTCTAAAATTAGAATGATTGAATTATTGATTATTGATGATCAACTCACTGAAATATAAGAAAAAATCATAATAATAATAATAATTACTAAAAAATTATAAAATATAATATTAGAATTATTGATAAATCTCAATATAAATAATTTTTAAATGTTAACTTTGTATGATTAATTGTATAATAATTTTTTAAAAAATAATTGAAAAGAAAAATATATATAAACTAGTACCAAAAATGCTACGTTAGTATATTTGGTGGCAAAATATAAAGTATGGTAGAATAATATAATGGTATTATTCTCAACATTTCTCATAATAAAAAGGGTTGGTACGTTGTAATAATTTCATTTATTAGTTAGTTTATACTTTATACTTTATAGTTGGTAAGTAGTAATTAGCTTTCGGCATGTGTGTCTTTTTAAAGGCTCATGGGGAACATGCAGAGAGCAACCAATTCATTGGCCTAAAAAGGACGAAGCATCTTAAATAGGATAACAACCAATAAAACAAGTGAGGGAAATTCAAACAGCTAACACTTCCATTTCATCTAATATCTAGTATCTACTCTTTCTTTGTTTTCTCACAACTAAAATCTTGATTGCTAGTTCACTACCATTAGTGCCCAAACACTACAACATGATGAGATTTTTAATCTCATTCTTACCCTTTTTCTTCTTGGTGGTGGTACTACAAGAAGCCACTTGCTTCAATCAACACAAAGAACTTTCTCATAATATTAGAAACAAACTCAAGGGTAGATTGGCCATTTCCCTCTCTCATTCACCATCACAAACGGCAAAGGCAAGTTATATTATTTGATTAATTGAATTTGATGAAATTGCTATAAAATAATATAATGTAAATGAATTATGAATAGGGAGGAAGCAGAGTGGTGTACCCGGCGGAGTATGGCGCAGACACGAGCGGAGCACGTGACAGCAGCGACGCAATTATAAAGGCATTGGAGGATGCATTCAGTTTGGAGAGTGAGGCGGAGCTGCTTCCGGGGGTTAAAGACCTTGGGGGTGTATTGGTGGACCTGCAAGGTGGGAACTACACAATTAGCAAGCCCATCAAATTCCCTTCTTCTGCTGCTGGCAATCTTGTGGTCAGCATCTCCATCTCATTATTTATGTACTTGCATTGCTTAATTAAATTACATGCTCGGGTCTATTATTGGTTAATGGATTGTTGCATACATAAATTATAATTGAATTATCGACACTTACTTGAACGGATGATGAGTAAGTTAACCATTTGAACCACCCAATTTATATTAGGATAATCTAATCAAATGTTTTTCGAATAATTCATTTTTTTCATAAACACTAAATAAGTATTTCTATAATTAATTGGCGGCTTATTTACAGTGTATTCTCCATCATGCTCTTGCACCTATTAAACTTTAATTTTTAATTAATGATTGATTAGGTACAAGGAGGAACGTTGAGAGCCTCTGATGCATTTCCCACTGATCGCCATCTAGTTGAGTTATGGGCATCTAGTTCCCAAAAGCTCTCAAAAACAGCATCATTTGATGACTTGTACAACAGGAAACTTCAGCAACCTAAAGGGATTTACTACGAAGACATAACATTCCGGGACATTCTATTCGATTCGGGCTACCATGGAGGAGGAATTTTTGTAGTTGATTCCGCTAGGATCCGAATCAACAACTGTTTCTTCCTCCATTTCACTACAGAGGGAATCCTAGTCCAAGGTGGCCACGAAACTTACATATCTAGCTGCTTTCTTGGGCAACACTCAACCGTAGGCGGGGACTCCGGCGAGCGACAATTCTCGGGAACTGCGATTGAACTTGCTAGCAATGATAACGCAATCACCGATATTGCGATCTTCTCGTCCGCCGTAGGGATTGTCCTAAGGGGCCAAGCCAACATCGTTACCGGGGTCCATTGTTACAATAAGGCCACCGGTTTTGGTGGCATAGGAATCTTGGTAATGCTAGCCGGAAATTCACAAACAAGAATTGATAATTGTTACATGGATTACACAGCAATTGTGATGGAAGACCCTGTTCAAGTTCATGTCACTAATGGATTTTTCTTGGGGGATGCTAACATTGTTTTGAAATCAATTAAGGGACAAATATCAGGATTGAAGATAGTCAATAATATGTTCACTGGGAACCCTAACGCTAAAGTTCCAATTGTGGCATTAGATGGAGTGTTTGGTAACGTTGACCAGGTGGTCATTGATTTGAACAGTGTTGATGGAATGGGGTTGAGATCAACGGTTGGGAAGCAATCTGTGGCTGGGAATGGAACAAAATGGGTGGCTGATTTTTCAGGGGTTTTGGTGTTCCCTAATAGGATAAATCACATTCAATATTCATTTTATTCTCAGGGGGGACCTAATAATAATAACAATAATAAGTTTGTACCACATGCAGTGACCAATGTTACAAATAATGTCGTGGTTGTGGAAAGTGATAAACCGGTTAATGGGGTTGTTTCATTCCTAGTTGAGCAATGATTATTTATCGCGTATGTAGTTGTTTTTGTTGGGTTTGAAAAAATAAAAACAAAAATTTGATGATGATTAAATATTATAATTTTGGGTCAAAAGTTCAATTATGAGTATAATTTGTTTGGTTAGTGTGTAGGCTAAAATTAAATATATTGCAATAAACAAGGCCCGACTAATGTTCTGAAAATCGGTTCGGATTGATCGATCGAACTGGTTGAATCGTGAACCATGAAAAAATACGACTTGGACAAACAGTAAAATCAGAGATTTTAAAAATCGAAATTGAACTGGTGAACCGGTCGAAAATCAGTCTATTGAACCAAAGCGTGATTCGGCCGGTTTTTTGAATGAACAGCCAAACGTTGTCGTTTCAATCTCCAGTTAGCCCTAACTCCATCCTACTCCATCCTGATGCCCAGATCCAGCTTCCAGAAGTCAGAACGCCTCTCTCACGCGACAGGGCTCCTCCCAATCTCCTCGAGCTCGTCGTCCCTCACCTCTGTCCAGCCACTTCCTCGTGCTGCCGCCGCCGCCGTCCTTCAGCTCGCTCCCTTCCCCTCCATCGCAACCTTCCTTCCCTTCCATTAAGCAGCCACCGTGGGAACATCGAAGCCTCCGTCGCACACCCACACCGCCGCTAGTTTTGTTGGTCACTCGGTTCGAAGGTGCTCCACTACTGCTCCTTGCCTTGGTCACTCGGTGTCTCTGTCTCCCCCCATCTCTGTTGAAGGCATCTTCGAGCTTCATGATAATTTTTTTTAGATATGATTGTTTGATTAATTGATTGAATAACTGTTGCAGTGTTGTATGTCTTTTTCTCCCTAATGAGTATGATTGAATAATTTTTTGATTCTGTGAAGCTCTATGAACTGAAGTCACTGAAGCTCTGTTGCATGTCTCTAATATACTGATATGTGATTTACTGATATTTTATTTTTCTTTGAGCTGTGAAGTGTGAACTGATTGAACTGAAGTTACTGAACTGAACTGAACTGTGAACTTTGTTTAATAATCGTTGTTTACTGAGCTGATTTTTCTTTGTTTACTGAACTGAATTTTGTTGTTTGTTGAATAATTGTGAATAATTTTGGATGGTGTTTGTTGTGAACTTGAGATTATTGTGAATAATTGATTGAATAATTGTTTGCGTGTTTCAACTGAATAATTGAAATTGAAATTGAAATTCTGCAACTAATTGATAGGTAGGTTTTGTTTGTTTATTTCTCTTGAATTGGAATTGAAATTCTACAACTAATTTTCTGGTTTGAGTGAGTAAAAGTCAGTTTTTTTGCTGTTTAACTTCATGTTGTTTTATGGGAGTACAGCTTGATGGAGCTGTTAAGGAAGCTTTTGATGTGGCCTACAACAATATATATGCATTCCATACTGCTCAGAAGACACATGAGAAAATTGTTGAGAACATGAAAGTATGTATGCCATTCCAATTCTTATTCTTACTTTGGATCATCCATGTTTTATTAAGTCAATTTTTTTAAATAGTTGAAAATAAATTATTTAAAGATATGTTAAGTGGTGTCCTTTTATGACAATTGTTGATTGTAACTTTATTTAGAAAAGACTAGATATTCCTAGAAAGATTAAATACAAAATATAAAATGTGGAAGATTTATTTTGGTTCTAGTCAGATGTGTATTACTACCCCTGATTTGTGAATTTTCACCCTTATGTTTGTGCCAAGTCCTTTAATTTTGTAATTATGCTTATGTGTTTGTTCATTTTTGGGGTGTTACACCAATATTTTTCGTTGAGTCTTCTGAAAATACCAGGGAGTTCAATACAAACGAGTTGCAAGAAGTATTAATTCTGTGGGTCTTTATATTCCAGGAGGAACTGCTGTATTACTATCAACAACTTTGATGCTTTCTGTTGTAAGTGAAATTTTTTATCAAACTTGAATCAGTTGGATGTTGGCATCTTATGTTTATGTTTAATTGGTTGCTTTTGTTTTTTTTCTTTTGAGTTTGTATTTGAATGAGATTATAATATTCTGGTTTATGTAGTACTTTTAATTTGGATGATATTTTAAAATTTATATTAGACTATAATTATATTTTAATGTATTTATTTATATTTTATTTATTATTTTATTATAAAATAATTTTTCGGTTCAACTACGGTCGAACCGGTTAAACTTATGAACCAGTAATTAGAGCGATTCGATGACCAGTTCGGTTTTCAGAACCTTGGGCCCAACGATAAATATTTCATTCTCTTATGGTACATAAGATGAAAAGTAATACTTTTTTCTCTGGCCTATAAATATTTTCATCTTTGTGCTTCCATTGTAGCTTATTGAAGATGTAGGCATGCACCGTTCGGATAAAAGAAAGAAAATGGAAGTTGTTAATCACTGCTATAAATCAAAGGTAAAAAACAAAACTTTGAGCCAAAGAATTGATGAATGGCTCAAATCCTTGAAGCTAAATGAAAAAGAAAGAAAAAAAAAAGTTAGGTAAATATGCATGCTAACTTTAATCACTGCTACTGTCCCATCTTCCATCTGCGTCTCTAATTTGGATTTTGGGAAAGAACAAGTCAAAGGAGTTCAACCAAGTTCAAGTTTTGAAAACTTTAATCTTCTTTAAAAAGGATAAACAATCAGAAATTGAAGCAAGGAGTGAGTACACAGTTTGGGTCTTCATAGCTTTCAAGCTATCCCTTCTTCTCCTTCATGGTTTTACATTAAATTTTCTATTTATTAGTATTCAATTTTTTCTTATCAATAGAAAAATACATTAAGTGAGGTATCAGTAAAAGCCATTGAGAGAAAATACAAAGAGAGTAATTTAGAAAAAGCCAGAAAATTATGTCAAACTTTTTTGTTTGTATTTCTGTTTTGTATTCATGATCCTGAGGAGATTCTCTTGCTAAGCAGTGTGAGCACTTAGTGGTTGAAAGTCTAGGGAGTAAATCTAGCCAAATCAAATTTGGATAAAAGTTTGATTTGTCCCATATAGGATTAGGTAGAATCCTAAAAAAATTGGTGATTGCAATCTTTGTGAAAAATAGTGAAAATTTTACCACAGTTGTAGTGAAAGCTAGATGTAGGCCACATTACATATGGTGGTTGAACTAGAACATATGACTGTGTCATTTTTTCTTTTTTATTCTGATTCTAGTTTTATTCGATAAGAGATAAAATAAAATTGTCTCCTGCTTAATCAATCCAGCTTCTTCTTTGTTCTATTTCTGATCAATCGTTAAGAGACAAAATAAAATTGTCTCCTGTATTATCAGCATTGCAGATTCAACAGCAACACTGAGTTAAATCCAGTTTCAAGTCAAAGTACACAAGTTTAAAGAGGTCATAGATTCAACTCAACTCCCCTTCTCTAGGCCATTGATAACCTTTAATTTTCATATGAAGTTGATAGTTAAAAGTCGTTTGATAAAAATTTAATCAAACATATTAAACTATTTTAACGGTTCTCAATTAACAATTTCACAGAAAGCTAAATGCATGTGAGTTTCTACCATTATAGACCCTTCTTTCGTAGAAGTAATTATTTCTTATAAAGAATCTATTTTGGTACTAAGATATTTTTACTCCTAGAAATTTGTTAAATATTCTAAAAATAAAAAGATATTTTTTATTAAAAAAATCTTTTTCTATTAACTTAATGACATCCAAACAAACATATACATATGTATTTTCATGCTTAAGAAATATATTTAATTTATATTTTAAATATTTAAAATATTTATCATGTTCTTCAACTGCTACAAGGAGTTTTGTAGTGAAAGCAACAAGCAAAATGAATCTTTACAATAAAAATAGATTCTCTTTTGAGTTTGTTTATCCAAACTAGATTACATTTCTATAGTAGTCTTTGATATTAATTATGTGCATCAATTTTTTTGAGGTCCCAATTATACTATTGTCATCCTCAAAATTGAGTTCTAAAAGCATTATAGTGGTCCCTCAAAATCTTTTCAGCAGTGACTCAGCAAACAAAGTGATGAGCAGATGAAAAGACACTTTCTTGCCACGCTATATATGAAAAAATGATATTGTTTGTTTTTGGCATCCAATTAAACCAGAAACACCCAATCAAAGTGTCTGTACAAATCATTTTACATGCCCACACCTATTAAAACAATATTATTTCTGCTTTGGTAAGATGCCAAAAACGAACAACATCTTCCACCATGATTTAGCGTGGCAAGAGAGTAGGGGTGGCAAATGGACCAAAATTTGTCGGGGCCAGCTCACATAACTCGCCAAAAAGGTAGATCGGGCTAGAAATTCGGCACTACTATAATAAAAAAAATTTAGCTAACCCGCACCGCCTAATCCATGGGTTTTGGCGGGTTTCAGTGGACCAGACGTGATTTTAAATTTAAGATGATAATTGAATTTGGAACGTTATTTTTGTGCTTGTATTTGGAATGTTTGTTTGGTTTACTTTAAGTTATAATTTAGACTATATTTGATTGATTAGAGATTTGGATAATATTTAATTATATATTTTGGACAATATTTTGTTTTGGACAATGTTAGCTTCATTATTTTGTTTCAAAAAATTTGGTTGATGATTATATTTATTAATTATTTAGAATTATAAAAACTTTAGTATTTGTAAATTTAGAAACTAGTTTTTTTTATGTCTTTAGAAATGATAAGTTTATTGAAATGTTTGTAAAATTATATTTTTTAATATTTAATAATTTAATAATTTAAAAGAGAGAGAGAGAGAGAGAATTTGCGGGTTTAGCCTGCCAATTCACCGTTAGACAGGGTGGGGTAGAAATTTAGGACCGCCTTACTAGGTGGAACAGGACGAACTAGCCCACCAAGTGGCAAGTTTTTGGCGGGACGGGATAGGATAAGACGGGCTAGTCCTGCCGCCTTTACAAGAGAGTGTCTGCTCACAGTAACAGTTTGTCAGTAGGAGTAAAATATACATAATATGAAAGTTATTTTTATAATTATATTTTATTATTGTAAAATATAATTAATTTTTAAATTAACTAATTAATAAATTAAAATATTAAAATAATATTTAAATAATAATAAATAAAAAAATACACAATAATATAATTACAAAATAAATGTAGAATAATTGAATAAATTAAAAAGGTATAACAAAATATAAATCAACCTTTAATTATATTAAAAAATTAAAAAAATAGAGTTATAGAGAGAATTCCAAACTCTGGAGATGTTGTAACTTACAAAACACCAAACACTAAATTCTGAAGATGTTGCAACTTGCAAAACATCAAACACTAAAGTACCAACCATAGCTATTAACAATCTAAGGTTACAAAATCAAAATCAAATACAATTTCAAAATTAATATATAAAACAAAATAAGAAGCCGTTGATAAAAGTAATAATGAAAGCATAGTCTATATATAAACTACTAAAGGACTACTTCTTTGGCTATAATTTCTTCTTATTTGTAGTAAAGATAATAGTATTTATCTATTTTGGTCCCCAAAAAATTTTGAATCAGACACGTTAGTTTCTAACTAAAATTAATTATTCAATTGGTCCGTAAAACTTTTTAGACCCATGATCGACGAGGAACGTCTGCCATCTCCTCCTCCTCTTTATTCAACCCCTCGTCTTTCTGTACATTCTGCTCCATTAAGTCATCCTTTCAAAGGTACTAAAAGACCTATCCTTCAATCTGTCAGAAAACACCCTAATCTTGACTCTCTTGATTTCAAGTCTCACTTTGAAAAATGTTTCCATTCACACTATGACCCTTTGCATTTTGCTTTATGCATGGATTTTGAGTTCCATAAAAATGTCATTTCAAACCGACCTCTTTGCTCATCTTTTATTGCTGACCTTGATGCTTTGACTGATAAGGGTCTAAATTTTAAAGATAATTTTCATCTTTTGAAATAAAAAAATATTTTCAAAATCAGAAGGCCTGCGTATCCTAACTTCGTCAGGAAAATTTATGCCAACATGTTGTATTATAAAGGAGATATTCACTCATATGTGAAGGGCTATTGGTGCACGAAATTATGATCATCAATGGTGCCATCAATATGGTACGCACAATTGTAATCTCAACTCTTTATCACAGCTTCGCACAACTAACCAGCAAGTGCACTGGGTCGTCCAAGTAATAAACCTTACGCGAGTAAGGGTCGATCCCACGGAGATTGTTGGTATGAAGCAAGCTATGGTCATCTTGTAAATCTCAGTCAGGTAGACTCAAATGGTTATGGATGATATATGAATAAAGCATAAAGTAAAGATAGAGATACTTATGTAATTCATTGGTGAGAATTTCAGATAAGCGTATGGAGATGCTTTGTCCCTTCCGTCTCTCTGCTTTCCTACTGTCTTCATCCAATCCTTCTTACTCCTTTCCATGGCAAGCTGTATGTTGGGCATCACTGTTGTCAGTGGCTACAGTCCCGTCCTCTCAGTGAAAATGTTCAACGCACCCTGTCACAACACGGCTAATCATCTGTCGGTTCTCAATCAGGTTGGAGTAGAATCCATTGATTCTTTTGCGTCTGTCACTAAAGCCCAGCCTTCAGGACTTTGAAGCTCGTCACAGTCATTCAAACATTGAATCCTACTCAGAATACCACAGACAAGGTTTAGACCTTCTGGATTCTCTTGAATGCCGCCATCAATTCTAGCTTATACCACGAAGATTCCGATCAAGGGATCCAAGAGATAAACATTCAAGCCTTGTTTGCTTGTAGAACGGGAGTGGTTGTCAGGCACGCGTTCATAAGTAAGAATGATGATGAGCGTCACATAATCATCACATTCATCAAGTTCTTGAGTGCGAATGAATATCTTGGAATAAGAACAAGCTGAATTGAATAGAAGAACAATAGTAATTGCATTAATACTCGAGGTACAGCAGAGCTCCACAACTTAATCTATGGTGTGTAGAAACTCCACCGTTGAAAATACATAAGAACAAGGTCTAGGCATGGCCGTGAGGCCAGCCTCCCAATGATCTAAGAACTAGACGTCCAAAGATGATCTAGAGATCTAAAATGATCCAAAGATTGAAAATACAATAGTAAAAGGTCCTACTTATAGAGAACTAGTAGCCTAGGGTTTACAGAAATGAGTAAATAACATAAAAATCCACTTCCGGGCCCATTTGGTGTGTGCTTGGGCTGATCATTGAAGCATTTTCGTGTAGAGACTTCTCTTGGAGTTAAACGCCAGCTTTTATGCCAGTTTGGGCGTTTAACTCCCATTCTTGTGCTAGTTCCGGCGTTTAACGCCGGACAGTTTTGAGCTGATTTGGAACGCCAGTTTGGGCCATCAAATCTTGGGCAAAGTATGGACTATTATACATTGCTAGAAAGCCCAGGATGTCTACTTTCCAACGCCGTTGAGAGCGCGCCAATTGAGCTTCTGTAGCTCCAGAAAATCCACTTCGAGTGCAGGGAGGTCAGAATCCAACAGCATCTGCAGTCCTTTTCAGCCTCTAAATCAGATTTTTGCTCAGGTCCCTCAATTTCAACCAGAAAATACCTGAAATCACAGAAAAACACACAAACTCATAGTAAAGTCCAGAAAAGTGAATTTTAACTAAAAACTAATAAAAATATACTAAAAACTAACTAAAACATACTAAAAACATGCTAAAAGTAATGCCAAAAAGCGTATAAATTATCCGCTCATCACAACACCAAACTTAAATTGTTGCTTGTCCCCAAGCAACTGAAAATCAAATAAGATAAAAAGAAGAGAATATACAATGAATTCTAAAAACATCTATGAAGATCAGTATTAATTAGATGAGCGGGGCTTTTAGCTTTTTGCCTCTGAACAGTTTTGGCATTTCACTCTATCCTTTGAAATTCAGAATGATTGGCTTCTTTAGGAACTTAGAATCCAGATAGTGTCATTGATTGTCCTAGTTAAGTATGATAATTCTTGAACACAGCTACTTATTGAGTCTTGGCCGTGGCCCAAAGCACTCTGTCTTCCAGTATTACCACCGGATACATACATGCCACAGACACATAATTGGGTGAACCTTTTCAGATTGTGACTCAGCTTTGCTAGAGTCCCCAATTAGAGGTGTCCAGGGTTCTTAATCACACTCTTTTTGCCTTGGATCACAACTTTATTTCTTTCTTTCTCTCTCTCTTTTTTTTCTCCCCTTTTTGTTCTTGTATTCATTGCTTTTTCTTGCTTCAAGAATCATTTTTATGATTTTTCAGATCCTCAGTAACATGTCTCCTTTTTCATCATTCTTTCAAGAGCCAACATTCATGAACCACAAATTCAAAAGACATATGCACTGTTCAATCATACATTCAGAAAACAAAAGTATTGCCACCACATCAAAATAATTAATCTGTTATAAAATTCAAAATTCATGCAATTCTTCTCTTTTTCAATTAAGAACATTTTTCATTTAAGAAAGGTGATGGATTCATAGGACATTCATAGCTTTAAGGCATAGACACTAAGACACTAATGATCACAAGACACAAACTTAGGTAAACATAAGCATAATTTTCGAAAAACAGAAAAAAATAAAGAACAAGGAGATTAAAGAACGGGTCCACCTTAGTGATGGCGGCTTGTTCTTCCTCTTGAAGATCTTATGGAGTGCTTGAGCTCCTCAATGTCTCTTCCTTGCCTTTGTTGTTCCTCTCTCATGATTCTTTATTCTTCTCTGATTTCATGGAGGAGAATGGAATGTTCTTGATGCTCCACCCTTTTCTTAGTGGTATCCATGAGGACTTGGTCCAACTTTTGATCAAAGTTGACCCTTTTTGAGTTTGAAAGGGACCTCGGGGATCACCTTCTTCATGGCCACAACTTCATGGAAGTGGTCTTGATGCACCCTTGAGATGAATCTCTCCATCTCCCATGACTCGGAGGTGGAAGCTTTTGCCTTCCCTTTCCTCTTTCTAGAGGTTTCTCCGGCCTTAAGTGCCATAAATGGTTATGGAAAAACAAAAAGCAATGCTTTTACCACACCAAACTTAGAAGGTTTGCTCGTCCTCGAGCAAAAGAAGAAAGAAGAGAGTAGAAGAAGAAGAAATAGAGGAGATGGAGGTGGCTTTGTGGTTCGGCCAAAGGGGGAGAAGTAGTGTTTAGGGTGTGTGAAAATGAAGGAGTGAAGATGGGTTTATATAGGGGTAGAGAGAGGGGTATGGTTCGGTTATGAATGGGTGGGTTTGGGAGGGAAAGTGGTTTGAATTTGAATGGTGAGGTAGGTGGAGTTTTATGAAGGGTGGATGTGAGTGGTGAAGAGAAAGATGGGATTTGATAGGTGATTGGTGAATGGGTGAAGAAGAGAGAGAGGGTGGTGGGGTAGGTGGGGATCCTGTGGGGTCCACAGATCTTGAGGTGTCAAGGAAAAGTCATCCCTACACCAAGTGGCAAGCAAAAATGCTTTCTGTGCCAATGCTGGCGTTAAACGCCGGGCTGGTGCCCATTTCTGGTGTTTAACGCCAACTTCTTGCCCTTTCCTGGCGTTTAACGCCAGTCTGGTGCCCCTTTCTGGCGTTAAACGCCCAGAATGGTGCCAGACTGGGCGTTAAATGCCCATTTGCTACCCTTACTGGCGTTTAAATGCCAGCAAGGTCTTCCTCCAGGGTGTGCTATTTTTCTTTCTATTTTTCATTCTATTTTTGCTTTTTCAACTGATTTTGTGACTTCTCATGATCATCAACCTACAAAAAACATAAATAACAAAGGAAAATAGATAAAATATAACATTGGGTTGCCTCCCAACAAGCGCTTCTTTAATGTCATTAGCTTGACAGTGAGCTCTCATGGAGCCTCACAGATGCTCAGAGCAATGTTGGAACCTCCCAACACCAAACTTAGAAGTTGGTTGTGGCCTCCCAACACCAAACTTAGAGTTTGACTGTGGGGGCTCTGTTTGACTCTGTTTTTAGAGAAGCTCTTCATGCTTTCTCTCCATGGTTACAGAGGGATATCCTTGACCCTTAAACACAAGGGATTCTTCATTCACTTGAATGATCAATTCTCCTCTGTCCACATCAATCACAGCCTTTGCTGTGGCTAGGAAGGGTCTGCCAAGGATGATGGATTCATCCATGCACTTCCCAGTCTCTAGGACTATGAAATTAACAGGGATGTAATGGTCTTCAATCTTTACCAGAACATCCTCTACAAGCCCATAAGCTTGTTTTCTTGAATTGTCTGCCATCTCTAGTGAGATTCTTGCAACTTGTACCTCAAAGATCCCTAGCTTTTCCATTACAGAGAGAGGCATGAGGTTTACACTTGACCCTAAGTCACACAGAACCTTCTTAAAGGTCATGGTGCCTATGGTACAAGGTATTGAAAACTTCCCAGGATCTTGTCTCTTTTGAGGTAATTTCTGCCTAGACAAGTCATCCAGTTCTTTGGTGAGTAAAGGGGGTTCATCCTCCCACGTCTCATTACCAAATAACTTGTCATTTAGCTTCATGATTGCTCCAAGGTATTTAGCAACTTGCTCTTCAGTGACATACTCATCCTCTTCAGAGGAAGAATACTCATCAGAGCTCATGAATGGCAGAAGTAGATCCAATGGAATCTCTATGGTCTCAGTGTGAGCCTCAGATTCCCATGGTTCCTCATTAGGGAACTCATTGGAGGCCAGTGGACGTCCATTGAGGTCTTCCTCAGTGGCGTTCACTGCCTCTTCCTCCTCTCCAAATTCGGCCATGTTGATGGCCTTGCACTCTCCTTTTGAATTTTCTTCTGTATTGCTTGGAAGAGTACTAGGAGGGAGTTCAGTAATTTTCTTACTCAGCTGACCCACTTGTGCCTCTAAGTTTCTAATGGAGGACCTTGTTTCAGTCATGAAACTCTGGGTGGTTTTGATTAGATCAGAGACCATGGTTGCTAAGTCAGAGTGGCTCTGCTTAGAATTCTCTGTCTGTTGCTGAGAAGATGATGGAAAAGGCTTGCCATTGCTAAACCTGTTTCTTCCACCATTATTGTTGTTGAAACCTTATTGAGGTCTCTGTTGATCCTTCCATGAAAGATTTGGATGATTTCTCCATGAAGGATTATAGGTGTTTCCATAGGGTTCTCCCATGTAATTCACCTCTTCCATTGAAGGGTTCTCAAGATCATAAGCTTCTTCTTCAGATGAAGCGTCCTTAGTACTACCTGGTGCAGCTTGCATTTCAGACAGACTTTGAGAAATCAAATTGACTTGCTGAGTCAATATCTTGTTCTGAGCCAGTATGGCATTCAGAGTATCAATCTCAAGAACTCCTTTCTTCTGACTTGTCCATTGTTCACAGGATTCCATTCAGAAGTGTATATGAATTGGTTATTTGCAACCATTTCAATGAGCTCTTGAGCTTCTGTAGGCATCTTCTTCAGATGAAGAGATCCTCCAGCAGAGCTATCCAATGACATCTTAGACAGTTCAGATAGACCATCATAGAAGATACCTATGATGCTCCATTCAGAAAGCATGTCAGATGGACACTTTCTGATCAATTGTTTGTATCTTTCCCAAGCTTCATAGAGGGATTCTCCTTCCTTCTGTCTGAAGGTTTGGACTTCCACTCTAAGCTTACTCAATTTTTGAGGTGGAAAGAACTTTGCCAAGAAGGCATTGACTAGCTTTTCCCAAGAGTTCAGGCTTTCTTTAGGTTGTGAGTCCAACCATATCCTAGCTCTGTCTCTTACAGCAAAAAGGAATAGCATAAGTCTGTAGACCTTAGGGTCAACCCCATTAGTCTTGACAGTGTCACAGATTTGCAAGAATTCAGCTAAAAACTGATGAGGATCTTCCAATGGAAGTCCATGGAACTTGCAATTCTGTTGCATTAGAGAAACTAATTGAGGCTTAAGCTCAAAGTTGTTTGCTCCAATGGCAGGGATAGAGATGCTTCTCCCATAGAAGTCGGGAGTAGGGGCAGTAAAGTCACCCAGCACCTTCCTTGCATTGTTGGCATTGTTGTTGTTTTCGGCTGCCATGTGTTATTCTTCTTTGAAGATTTCTGTTAGGTCCTCTACAGAGAGTTGTGCCTTAGCTTCTCTTAGCTTTTGCTTCAAGGTCCTTTCAGGTTCAGGTTCAGCCTCAACAATAATGCTTTTGTCTTTGCTCCTGCTCATATGAAAGAGAAGAAAACAAGAAAATATGGAATCCTCTATGTCACAGTATAGAGATTCCTTGAGGTGTCAGAGGAAAATAAAATTAGAAGGAAGATGTAGAAGAATTCAAACTTATCAAGTATGATGGAGTTCGAATTGTGCATTGATGAGTAGTGTTAGTCCATAAATAGAAGGATGTTAGAATAGGGGAAGAAATTTTCGAAAATTAAGTAAAATATTTTAAAAACATTTTGAAAAAAAAACACTAATTGATTTTTGAAAACCAAGAGTGGAAAAGAAATCAAGTGATTTTTGAAAAAGATTTTGAAATTAGAAATAAAAAAGATATGATTGAAAACTATTTTGAAAAAGATGTGATTAAGAAGATATGATTGAAAAGTTATGGTTTTAAAAAGATGTGATTGAGAAGATATGATTTGAAAACAATTTAAAAAGATTTGATTCTAAAAATTAATTACTTGGCTAACAAGAAAAGATATGATTCAAACATTAAACCTTTCTCAACAGAAAAGGCAACATACTTGAAATGTTGAATCAAATCATTAATTGATAGCAAGTATTTTTGAAAATGGGAAGAAATTGATTTTGAAAAAGATTTGATTGAAAAGATTTGATTTGAAAAAGATTTGATTTTGAAAAATGTTGAAAACTTGAAAAAAAATTTGAATTGAAAACAGAATCTTCCCTCTTGTGCCATCCTGGCGTTAAACGCCCAGAATGGTGCACATTCTGGCGTTTAATGCCCAAAGCACTACCCTTTTGGGCGTTAAATGCCCAGCCAGGCACCATGGCTGGCGTTTAAACGCCAGTTTGCCTTCTTCACTGGGCGTTTTGAACGCCCAGCTTTTTCTGTGTAATTTCTCTACTGTATGTTCTGAATCTTCAATTCTCTGTATTATTGACTTGAAAAGACACAAATTAAAAATATTTTTTTGGATTTTTAATAATAAGGAATAATCAAAATGCAACTAAAATCAAATAAACAATGCATGCAGGACACCAAACCTAGAAGTTTGTACACTACTGACACTAACAAGTTGAGAATGCATATGACAAACAACAAAAATACTCAAGACAAGAGAATTAAAGATCAGAGTAAGTAAATCATCAAGAACATCTTGAAGATCACTTAAGACACATGAATGAATGCAAGAAGAACAAAAACATGCAATTGACACCAAACTTAAAATGAGACTCTAGACTCAACAAGAAACATAAAATATTTTTGGTTTTTATGATTTTGTAAATTTTTTTGGATTTTTCGAAAATTAAGTGGAAAAGAAAATAAAGATATCAAAATTCTTAATGAGAATTCCAGGAATCATTGCAATGCTAGTCTAAGACTCCGGTCCAGGAATTAGACAAGGCTTCATAGCCTGCCAAGCTTTCAAAGAAAGCTCCGGTCCAAAACACTAGACATGGCCAATGGCCAGCCAAGCCTTAGCAGATCATTGCTCCAACAGAAAGATTGATAGAAATCAACAAGCTCTTGTGATGATAAGTTGAAACCTCGGTCCAATAAAATTAGACATGGCTTCACAGCCAGCCAGACTTCAACAGATCATCATGAAACTCTAGAATTCATTCTTAAGAATTCTGAAAAAAAATACCCAATCTAAGCAACAAGATAAACCGTCAGTTGTCCAAACTCAAACAATCCCCGGCAACGGCGCCAAAAACTTGGTGCACGAAATTGTGATCAACAATGGTGCCATCAACATGGTACGCACAATTGTAATCTCAACTCTTTATCACAACTTCGCACAACTAACCAGCAAGTGCACTGGGTCATCCAAGTAATAAACCTTACGCGAGTAAGGGTCGATCCCACGGAGATTGTTGGTATGAAGCAAGCTATGGTCATCTTGTAAATCTCAGTCAGGCAGACTCAAATGGTTATGGATGATATATGAATAAAGCATAAAGTAAAGATAGAGATACTTATGTAATTCATTGGTGAGAATTTCAGATAAGCGTATGGAGATGCTTTGTCCCTTCCGTCTCTCTGTTTTCCTACTGTCTTCATCCAATCCTTCTTACTCCTTTCCATGGCAAGCTGTATGTTGGGCATCACCGTTGTCAGTGGCTACAGTCCCGTCCTCTCAGTGAAAATGTTCAACGCACCCTGTCATGGCACGGCTAATCATCTGTCGGTTCTCAATCAGGTTGGAGTAGAATCCATTGATTCTTTTGCGTCTGTCACTAATGCCCAGCCTTCAGGACTTTGAAGCTCGTCACAGTCATTCAATCATTGAATCCTACTCAGAATACCACAGACAAGGTTTAGACCTTCCGGATTCTCTTGAATGCTGCCATCAATTCTAGCTTATACCACGAAGATTCCGATCAAGGGATCCAAGAGATAAACATTCAAGCCTTGTTTGCTTGTAGAACGGGAGTGGTTGTCAGGCACGCGTTCATAAGTGAGAATGATAATGAGCATCACATAATCATCACATTCATCAATTTCTTGAGTGCGAATGAATATCTTAGAATAAGAACAAGCTGAATTGAATAGAAGAACAATAGTAATTGCATTAATACTCGAGGTACAGCAGAGCTCCACACCTTAATCTATGGTGTGTAGAAACTCCACCGTTGAAAATACATAAGAACAAGGTCTAGGCATGGCCGTGAGGCCAGCCTCCCAATGATCTAAGAACTAGACATCCAAAGATGATCTAGAGATCTAAAATGATCCAAAGATTGAAAATACAATAGTAAAAGGTCCTACTTATAGAGAACTAGTAGCCTAGGGTTTACAGAAATGAGTAAATGACATAAAAATTCACTTTCGGGCCCACTTGGTGTGTGCTTGGGCTGAGCATTGAAGCATTTTCGTGTAGAGACTTCTCTTGGAGTTAAACGCCAGCTTTTATGCCAGTTTGGGCGTTTAACTCCCATTCTTGTGCCAGTTCCGGCGTTTAACGCCGGGCAGTTTTGAGCTGATTTGGAACGCCGATTTGGGCCATCAAATATTGGGCAAAGTATGGACTATTATACATTGCTGGAAAGCCCAGGATGTCTACTTTCCAACGCCATTGAGAGCGTGCCAATTGGGCTTCCTTAGCTCCAGAAAATCCACTTCGAGTGTAGGGAGGTCAGAATCCAATAGCATCTGCAGTCCTTTTCAGCCTCTAAATCAGATTTTTGCTTAGGTCCCTCAATTTCAGCCAGAAAATACCTGAAATCACAGAAAAACACACAAACTCATAGTAAAGTCCAGAAAAGTGAATTTTAACTAAAAACTAATAAAAATATACTAAAAACTAACTAAAACATACTAAAAACATACTAAAAACAATGCCAAAAAGCGTATAAATTATCCGCTCATCAGCTATCAAATTAAATTGAATAAGGAATCCCTTAATGATGCCATCGATTATGAAGATATTGGGGTTAAAGCTTACGTATCTAGAAAATCGGATAACAATCTAAGCATATCACATTAGGATGCTCTGGCTAACATATGTGAAAATTTCTCACTTAGATGGCATGATCCCTACTTACAAAGCATTAGGTCTTGTTAGAGCTCAACTTCATCGCATCATAACGCACATACTCCTACCTCAAAGTAAATCCTATCAAAGGATCACCATTTGTGACACCTTGGTTCTTTATGCTATCTTATATTATTCTCCAATTTTCTTTGCCTATCTCATGATGCGTCACATGCTTGATTGTGTTAAAAGTGATAAAAATGTCTTACTCCTGTACGGAATATTTTTAACATGTGTCTTTAAGTATTTTTTGGTTGACCTTAGCAATGAGTCTATGAAAAACAAAATTTCATCCCTTAAGGGTGGTAGTGCAGTGAAACAACTCAAAGGGAAAAGCTCTAAGGTCACTAAGGATCATGCCATAGAAGAAACTAAAGATGAAAGCCTCCCTCCTCATTCGATTGCTGGTATTTCTAGCTCACACAAATACTTGATCAATGGGGTTGTTAAAGATGTGCTTCAGGAATTTGTTAATGTGACCAAACAAATGGTCTATTCCAGCCAATAATCTCGAAAACTTGCACTCCAAAATAAAAATCATTGCTAAAGTCTCAAGATAGAGTTGAAGTACTTCTAAAGTACCTTAACTCACTGGATGAGGATCAAGTGTTGTTTGAGCCAGAGGAAAAAATTTTGGAAACCGAGGATGAGGATTTTGATGCCTAGTATTTGTCTCTTGCTGCTGTTGAAATCTGTTGAACTGTTTTGCTGCTATCTCTGCTTTCTGGATTTTTCTTTGTTAAAACATTACTCTTCTTATCTTTAGTACTCTGAACACTGTTTTAATATTGTTTTTTCTAAATGACTATAATAGTTTTAGATTATTTTTGTTAATTAACATGTTTGCTCAATTTGCTATATTGGACTGCTTGAAGATCTGATTTTTGAAAGTTTTCCAACTTGATAATAAAAGGGGGAGAAAGAACAATGAATTGAGAAAATGGCTGCCTAGGCTACCTCTATTTTTCAGGATCTAATTTTTCGGAAATCCCAACTTATGATAAAATTGTTGTTTTGAATTAGCTCTGATTTATATATGTTTCAAGGTTGATTGATGATAGCTTGATTGAAAACTTTGTAAATCATTGAATGTTGGCAATTTTTCTATAAATAGCTTGTTGGTATTAGGTATAAAATGCAAACATTCAGGGAGAGTTTGAAGATCAAAGGAAAGGGGGAGCTTTAAACCAAAGGAAACATCAAATGGAAGTTTCTTAAATCTACTCTCATTTTCTTTCAATTCATTTTAATAATATTTGTCATTAAGAGGGAGATTGTTGAGTTTAGAAAACGAAACCATGATCAAAGTGATGACCAAACATTATTGGAATTATTATCAAATTATTTGTATGATGGGTTTGTTCAAGTGTGCAGAAATTAAATCAAACTGAACCAGACCCAAGAAGCATAAACCAAGCCCAATATGGATCCAGCAAAGATATCATGCCTTAATTCTTGATCCAAAGGCCAAGTGCTGAACCGAATGAAAGAAAGAAAACAAATTGGCCCAAACTGAGCCCATATCCATCTAAAGCCCACTCGATATGATTCATAACCAAAACTCACTCTTCCAAAACATAAACTTCAATTCAATTGAATCCTTTCTCAAATCCACTAAACAAACAAACTCTCTCTTCTCTCTCTTTTTTTCTTTCCTATTACATCAATCTCTGAAACAAGAAGAAAGAAAGAGAAAAGGCCTGGAGCTAGTACACGGTGAAGAACAAAAAGATTGTTTTTAAATTCAAGAAAAAAGAGAAAATAAAAGGGCTACAACAAATAAATTCAAGATCTCATCCGAACAGAGGATCACTGATGCAGTATTTTACAATCCACACTACTAACCGGCAAGTGCACCGGGTCGTACCAAGTAATACCTTACGTGAGTAAGGGTCGATTCCATGAGGATTGATGGATTAAGCAACAATAGTGTTTGATAGGATTAGTTAGACAAACAGAAAATAGTGTTTGGAAGTTCAAAAGCATTAACAGTAAATTTAGAATATTAAAAACAGGTAGATAAATAAGTTGGGAATAAAATATTAAGAAAACAGTTAAGGCTTCAGAGTTATCTATTTTTCCGGATTGATTTTTCTTACTAACTATTCTAATCATGCAAGATTTAATTCATGGAAAACTATATGTGACTAGACCCTAATTCCTTAGACCTTCCTAGTCTCCTCTAAAATTCATTAACCGCCAATTCCTTGGTCAATTAATTCCAATTAGAGGGTGATGATCAATTTCTAGTTTATATGCCAAAAGAATCCTAATTATCCAAAAATAAGGGGATTATATGTCACGTATCCCGTTAAATACAAACAATTAGAAATTCAGTATATTATGTTTTAAAACTGATGTTCAAGTAAAGAGCTTTTCCAAGTTTCACAAGAACTCAATTAGAACATGGGTCATACTTCCGTTCCACCCATATTCATAAAATAAAGAGCGAAAACAATTATTGAATTATAAATTCATGCATAAATTAAAATAGAAAAAGCAATAAAATCAATCCATACAAATAGACAGAGCTCCTAACCTTAACAATGGAGGATTAGTTGCTCATGGTTCAGAGTAGAAAATTAGGATTCTGGTAAAATGTACTGTGTTCCTATCTGATGGGATCTAGATTCCTATTTATAACTAATCCTAATAAATTTTAAAATCTAATATCTAATACTAAAAATAATATCTTTTCCTAAAAGATAAGATTTGAATTTAAATTAGAATTAATTAACAAGTCTTTAGTTGATGGGTGGGGACCACTTGATTTGTCCATTCTGCAGCTTTTAATCTGTGTTTACTGGGCTGAAAACTGGGTCAAAACAGCCCAGAAATCGCCCCCAGCATTTTTTCTGCAGTTTCTGCACGTGGCGCATGTCACGCGTACGCGTTAGTCACGCGTTCGCGTCGCTGGTCTTCTTCGCAAGTCACGTGGATGTGTCGGTCACGCGCACGCGTCGCTGAGCAAATCTTCAATTCACGCGTACGCATCAGTAACGCGCACGCGTCGCCATGGATACCTTCAAATCACGCGCACGCGTCAGGCATGCGTGCGCGTCGCTCCTCGCAGCCATCTCCTTTGATTCTCGTGCTGCAGAAACTCCATCAAATTCCGCCGAATGCTACCTAAAATAAATAGTATTGCACAAAACTCAAATAGCAACCATAGTGGCCAAAATATAATTAATTCTTGATTAAACTCAACAAATTAGATGCAAATTTACTAGGCAAAGATAGAAAAGATGCTCACGCATCAATTACAAAAAGTTATTTTCCCCATTTATGCTTTAACGAGAAACTGTGAAGAAAACATCTAAGTCCCAAGCACCGTTCAAGAAATAATGAGCGGAGTTGTGAAGAAAGTGTGCGATCACAATTCTGCCCACCAAGTTTTTGGCACCGTTGCCGTGGATTGTTCGAGTTTGGAAAACTGACGGTTCATCTTGTTGCTTAGATTGGGTAATTTTATTTTATGTTTATTTTCTTTATTTTTGAAAAATCAAAAAATATATTATATTGTTCTTGGGGATTTTTAAGAGTGAATTCTAGAGTTTCAGATGATACTTTTGTCATCACAAGAGCCTTTTTGATTCCTATCAATTTGGCTGCTGTATGTAATGCTCTGCTGAAGCTTGGCCGGCCATGTCTAACCTTTAAGACTGAAGCTTTAGACTAACATTACATGATTCCTGGAATTCTTATTAAAAATTTTGAATTTCTTTAATTTCCTTTCCAAAATAATTATCGAAAAATAAAAAAAAATTATAAAATCATAAAACCAAAAAAATACTTTATGTTTCTTGTTTGAGTCTAATGCAAAATTTTGAGTTTGGTGTCAATTGTATGTTTTTATTTTTCTTGCATTTTTCAAAAATATATGCATTGTGTTCTTCATTGATCCTCAAGTTGTTCTTGATGATTTTCTTTGTTCTGATCTTTAAATTCTCTTGTTTTGTGTCTTTTGTTGTTTTTCATATGCATTCTCAATTTGTTAGTGTCCCTAGTATGAAAATTTCTAAGTTTGGTGTCCTGCATATCTTTCTTTTCTTAAAAATTTTCAAAAATATGTTCTTGATGTTCATCATGATCTTCAAAGTGTTCTTGGTGTTCATCCTGACATTCAAAGTGTCCTTGCATGCATTATGTGTTTTGATCTTGATTTTTCATGTTTAGTTTCACTTTGTTATTTTTCTCTCACATCATAAAAAATTCAAAAAAATAAAAATATATCTTTTTCAAGTCAATAATACAGAGAATTGAAGATTCAGAACAAACAGCAGAGGAATCATAGAGAAAAAGCTGGGCGTTCAGAAAAACGCCCAGTAAGGAAGAATTTATGGCGTTAAACGCCAGCCAGGGTACGTGGCTGGGCATTAAATCTCCCAAAAAGGTAGTAATTTGGGCGTTAAATGACAGAATGGGTATCATTCTGGGCGTTTAACGCCAGGATGACACAAGGGAGGTATGCTAGTTTTCAATTCAAATCTTTTTCAAATTTTCATAATTTTTCAAAATCAAATCTTTTTCAATCATATCTTTTTTCAATTATATCTCTTTCAAAATCAAATCTTTTTTCAATTTTCTTTTATTATTTTCGAAAATCCTTACTAACAACTAATGTTTTGATTCAAAAATTTCAAGTTTGTTACTTTCTTGTTAAGAAATGTTCAATCTTTAAATTCTAGAATCATATCTTTTAGTTTCTTGTTAGTCAAGTCATCAATTTTAAAAATCAAATCTTTTTAATTTCCTTTTCAATTATATCTTTTTCAAATCATATCTTTTTAGCTCAATCTTCTTCAATCACATCTTTTTAAACATCAATTTCAAATCATTTCTCTAACTTCCCATCTTCTCAAATTTTGATTTAAAAAATCTTCTTCTAACTTCTTATCTTTTCAAAATTATTTTCAAATCTTTTCCAAAACAACCTAACTATTTCTCCCACCTCTACTTTTCGAAATTCATTAACCTTTTTTCAAAAATCTTTTTAATTAACTAATTGTTTTCAATTCTAAATTTATTTTCAAACTTTTCGAAAACAACTAACCCCTTTTTCAAAATTCTTTTTAATTAATTAATTGTTTTAAACTCTAATTTTCTTTTATTTAAATTTTTCGAAAACTCCCTCTCTCTCTCTCATCTCTTTCTATTTAATCACTAACACTTCTCTTCTATTCATCTAAGAATTCGAACTCACCTCCTCTACCTTTTCATCCTTCTATTCTTCTTTTCCTCTAACACTTAAAGGAATCTCTATATTGTGACATAGAGAATTTCATACTTTCTTTGTTCTATTCTCTTTTATATGAGCAGGAACAAGGACAAAGGCATTCTTGTTGAAGCTGATCCTGGACCTGAAAGGACTCTAAAGAGGAAGCTAAGAGCAACTAAAGCACAATACTCTGAAGAGGACCTAACTGAAATTTTCGAAAAGGAAATAGACATGGCAGCCAAACCCAACAACAATGCCAGAGATGCAAGGAAGGTGCTTGGTGACTTTACTGCACCAGCTTCCAATTTCTATGGAAGAAGCATCTCAATCCCTACCATTGGAGCAAAAAACTTTGAGCTTAAGCCTCAATTAGTTTCTCTAATGCAGCAGAATTGCAAGTTTCATGGACTTCCATTCGAAGATCCTCATCAGTTTTTAGCTGAATTCTTGCAAATCTGTGATAATGTTAAGACCAATGGGGTTGATCCCGAGGTCTACAGGCTTATACTTTTCCCCTTTGCTGTAAGAGACAGAGCTAGAACATGGTTGGATTCACAACCTAAGGAGCTCCTGAACTCTTGGGAAAAGCTGGTCAGTGCTTTCCTGGCTAAATTCTTTCCACCTCAAAAGATGAGCAAGCTTAGAGTGGAAGTACAAACTTTCAGACAGAAGGAAGGTGAATCATTCTAAGAAGCTTGGGAAAGATACAAGCAGTTGATCAGAAGGTGTCCTTCTGACATGCTTTCAGAATGGAGCATCTTATGCATATTCTATGATGGTCTATCTAAAATGTCTAAAATATCATTGGATAACTCTGTAGGTGGATTCCTTCATCTGAAGAAAACGCCTGCAGAAGCCCAGGAACTCATTGAAATGGTTGCAAATAACCAGTTCATGTATACTTCTGAAAGAAATCCTATGAATAATGGGACAACTCAGAAGAAAGGAGTTCTTGAGGTTGACACTCTGAATACCATATTGGCTCAGAATAAAATATAGACTCAGCAAGTCAATATGATTTCTCAGAGTCTGAATGGATTGCAAGCTGCATCCAACAGTACTAAAGAAGCCTCTTCTGAAGGAGAAGCTTATGATCCTGAGAACCCTGCAATGGAAGAGGTAAATTACATGGGAGAACCCTATGGAAACACCTATAATTCTTCATGGAGAAATCATCCAAATCTCTCATGGAAGGACCAATAGAAGCCTCAACAATGGTGGAAGAAATAAGTTTGGCAATAGCAAGCCTTTTCCATAATCTTCTCAGCAGTAGACAGAGAATTGTGAGCAGAGTCTCTCTGGCTTAGCAACCATAGTCTCTGATCTATCCAAGACCACTCTCAGATTCATGAATGAGGCACAGTCCTCCATCAAAAATCTGGAGGCACAAGTGGGTCAGCTAAGTAAAAGAGTTATTGAAACCCCTCCTAGTACTCTCTCAAGCAATACAAAAAAAATCCAAAGAGAAAGTGCAAGGCCATCAATGTAACCAAAGTGGCCGAATGTAGGGCTGGAAGTGAGTCAAGCCAGCTCATAAGCCAGCTCGAGCTCGGCTCGTTAATAGCTCGATAAGCTAAGCTCGTGAGCTGGTGAGCCAAGCTTGAGCCTGCAATTGAGCTCATAAATTAAATGAGCCGAGCTTGAGCTTGGATAAGCTCAGCTCATTAGCTCATGAGCTGGCTTGATTATATATATATATATATATATATATATATATATATATATATATATATGCATCTAGTCTATACTTTTAATATTATATATATACATATGAAATAGTAATATATAATTATATATATTAATGATATTAATTATTTAAAATTTTATATTTATTTATTACATATAATTTTGATGTAGGACATAAATAAAAAATTTATATTTATTGATAGATAAACAATATATAAAATTGTTCTTTTCAAATATTTTTTAAAATATATAAGTTACAATTTATTGATATAAAATTATAGATTATGTATTTATGTTTCTATTATTTGAGCCAGCTCATAAGCTTGAGCCAGCTCGTGAGCTTTTGGTGAGCCGAGCTTGAGCTTAAGAAATAGGCTCGATTGTTAATGAGCCGAGCCGTGAGCCAAGCTCAATTTTGGTGAACCGAGCTTGAGCTTGGTCTAACTCGGCTCAGCTCGGCTCACTTCCAGCCCTAGCCGAATGCATAGAGGAGGAGGAGGAGGCAGTGATTCCCAGTGAGGAAAACCTCATGGGACGTCCATTGGCCACTAAGGAGTTTTCCAATGAGGAACCAAAGGGATCTGAGGCTCACACAGAGACCATAGAGATTCCACTGAACTTCCTGTTGCCATTCATGAGCTCTGATGGGTATTCTTCCTCTGAAGAGGATGAAGATATTGTTAAATTGCAAGTTGCTCAGTATCTAGGAGCTATCATGAATTTGAATGCCAAGTTATTTGATAATGAGACTTGGGAGGATGAACCTCCATTGCTCATCAATGAACTGAATGCCTTGGCTCAGTAGGAATTACCTCAAAAGAAATTAGATCCTGGAAGGTTCTCAATACCCTGTACCATTGGCACCATGACCTTTGAGAAGGCTCTGTGTGACCTGAGGTCAGGCATAAACCTCTTACCACTCTCTGTTATGGAGAAACTGGGGATCTATGAGGTACAAGCTACAAGAGTCTAACTAGAGATGGCAGACAAATCAAAGAAACAGGCTTATGGACTTGTAGAGGATGTCTTAGTGAAAATTGAAAGCTTTTACATCCCTGCTGACTTCATAATCCTTGACACTAGGAAGGATGAAGATGAATCCATTATCCTAGGAAGACCCTTCCTAGCCACAGCAAGAGCTGTGATTGATGTAGGCAGAGGAGAAATAGTCCTTCAATTAAATGAGGACTCCCTTGTGTTTAAGGCTCAAGGATCTTCCTCTGTAGACATGGAAAAGAAGCATGGAAAGCTTCTCTCAATACAGAGTCAAACAAAGCCCCCACATTCAAACTCTAAGTTTGGTGTTGGGAGGCCACACCTATGCTCTGAGTATCTGTGAGGCTCCATGAGAGCTCACTGTCAAGCTATTGACATTAAAGAAGCGCTTATTGGGAGGAAACTCAATTTTATTTATCTATGTTAAATTTTCATTTTCCATTGTTATTTTATGTTTTCTTTAGGTTGATGATCATGTGGAGTCATGGTGCATGAAATTGTGATACACAATGGCGCCAACAACTTGGTCGCACAATTGTAATCTCACTCTTTTTCACAACTTCGCACAACTAAATAGAAAGTGCACTGGGTCGTCCAAGTAATAAACCTTACGTGAGTAAGGGTCGATCCCACGGAGATTGTCGGCTTGAAGCAAGCTATGATCACCTTGTAAATCTTAGTCAGGCGGATTCAAATGGTTATGGAGTTTTAATAAATAAAAAGATAAATAAAACATAAAGTAAAGATAGAGATATTTATGTAGTTCATTGGTGAGAATTTCAGATAAGTGTATGGAGATGCTTTGTTCCTTTTGAATCTCTGCTTTCCTACTACCTTCATCCAATCCTTCTTACTCGCTTCCATGGCAAGCTGTATGTTGGGTTTCACCAACGTCAATGGCTACCTCCCGTCCTCTCAGTGAAAAAGGTCCTCTACGGTTTCCCGCATGGCTAATCAGCTGTTGGTTGTCGATCATGTAGGAATAGGATTTACTATCCTTTTGTGTCTGTCACCACGCCCTACAGTCGCGAGTTTGAAGCTCGTCACAGTCATCCCATCCCAGATCCTACTCAGAATACCACAGACAAAGTTTAGACTTTTCGGATCTCAAGAATGCTGCCAATGGATTCTAGCTTAAGGAATGATCTCAAGGAATTGAAGGCTCTATTGTCAGGGGAGGCAATTAAATGCATGGACCAGGAATCCAAGAGATACACACTCTAGCTTTCGCAGGTAGAACGGAAGTGTTTGTCAGGCACGCGTTCATAAGTGAGAATGGTGATGAGTGTCACGGATCATCACATTCATCAGGTTGAAGTGCAAATGAATATCTTAGAATAAGAATAAGCTTGAATTGAATAGAAGAACAATAGTAATTGCATTAATACTCGAGAAACAGCAGAGCTCCACACCTTAATCTATGGTGTGTAGAAACTCCACCATTGAAAATACATAAGTGGTCTGGAGGTCCAGGCATGGCCGAATGGCCAGCCTCCCTAAGTATGAAAATATGATATCCAGAATGTCTCTATGATCCGAAGATGAAAATACAATAGTAAAAGGTCCTATTTATAATGAAACTAGCTACTAGGGTTTACAGAAATAGGTAAATGATGCAGAAATCCACTTCCGGGCCCACTTGGTGTGTGCTTGGGATGAGCATTGAGTTTTACATGTGTAGAGACTTCTCCTGGAGTTAAACCCCAGCTTTTATGCCAGTTTGGGCGTTTAACTCCAACTTTTATGTCAGTTCTGGCGTTTTGACGTCAGAAAAGGGTAGAGAGCTGGCGTTTTGACGCCATTTTACGTCGTCAAAACTCGCGCAAAGTATGGACTATTATATATTGCTGGAAATCCCTGGATGTCTACTTTCCAACGCAATTGAGAGCATGCCATTTGGAATTCAATAGCTCCAGAAAATCCACTTCGAATGCAGGGAGGTCAGAAATCCAACAACATCAGCAGTCATTTGTCAGCCTCTGAATAAGATTTTTGCTCAGGTCCCTCAATTTCAGCTAGAAAATACCTGAAATCACAGAAAAATACACAAACTCATAGTAAAGTCCAGAAATGTGAATTTTGCTTAAAAACTAATAAAAATATACTAAAAACTAACTAAATCATACTAAAAACTATATAAAAACAATGCCAAAAAGCGTATAAATTATCCGCTCATCACAACACCAAACTTAGATTGTTGCTTGTCCCCAAGCAACTGAAAAAAAATAGGATAAAAAAAAGAGAATATACAATGAATCCCAAAGTATCAATGAAACTTAGTCCTAATTAGATGAGCGGGGCTTGTAGCTTTTTGCTTCTGAATAGTTTTGGCATCTCACTTTTTCCTTTGAAATTCAGAATGATTGGCATCTACAAGAACTTAGAATTTTAGATAGTGTTGTTGATTCTCCTAGTTTAGTACGTTGATTCTTGAACACAGCTACTTTATGAGTCTTGGCCGTGGCCCTAAGCACTTTGTTTTCCAATATTACCACCGGATACATAAATGCCACAGACACATAACTGGGTAAACCTTTTCAGATTGTGACTCAGCTTTGCTAAAGTCCCCAGTTACAGGTGTCCAGAGTTCTTAAGCACACTCTTTTTCTTTGGATCATGACTTTAACCACTCAGTCTCAAGTTTTTCACTTGGACCTGCATGCCACAAGCACATGGTTAGGGACAGCTTGATTTAGCTGCTTAGGCCTGGATTTTATTTCCTTGGACCCTCCTATCCATTAATGCTCAAAGCCTTGGATCCTTTTTATCCTTGCCTTTTGGTTTTAAGGGCTCTTGGATTTTTTTGCTTGCTTTTTTTTCCTTTTCTTTTCTCCCCCCTTTTTTTTGCCATATATTTTTTTTCTTTTTTTTCACTGCTTTTCCTTGTTTCAAGAATCAATTTCATAATTTTTATCAAATTATCAATAACATTTCTCTTTGTTCATCATTCTTTCAAGAGCCAACAACTTTAACATTCATAAACAACAAGATAAAAAAATATGCACTGTTCAAGCATTCATTCAGAAAACAAAAAGTATTGCCACCACATCAAAACAATTAAACTAGTTTCAAGATAAAATTTGAAATCCAAGTACTTCTTGTTCTTTTGTAATTAATCACATTTTTCATTTAAGAGAGGTGAAGGATTCATAGAATTATTCATAGCTTTAAGGCATAGACACTAGACACTAATGATCATGTAGTGAAGACACAAACATAGATAGTACATACAACATAAAAATCAAAAATAGAAAAATAAATAGACAAGGAGATTAAGGAATTAGTCCACCTTAGTGAGGGTGGCGTCTTCCTCCTCTTGAAGGTCCAATGGTGCTCTTGTGCTCCTCTATGGCTCTTCCTTGCCTTTGTTGCTTCATCCCTAGTGATTTTGGTGCTCCTATCCTTAGTTGCTCCCAATAGTTGTGTGGAGGAAAATGTATCTCCTGAGGTATCTCAAGGATTTCTTGATGAGGGAATTCCTCATGCTCTTGTTGAGGTCCCTGAGTGGGCTCTCGTGATGTGCAGTCAAGTGCTCTACTACTGAGCTATGGACCCTTGAGATGAATCTCTCCATCTCCCATGACTTGGAGGTGGAAGCTTTTGTCTTCCCTTTCCTCTTTCTAGAGGTTTCTCTGGCCTTAGGTGCCATAAATGGTTATGAAAAAACAAAAAGCAATGATTTTACCACACCAAACTTAAAATATTTGCTCGTCCTCGAGCAAAAGAAGAAGGAAAGAAGGGGAAGAAAAAGAGAATGGAGGAGATGGAGGGAAAGAGGGAGAGGTGGGGGAGGTGGGGATCCTGTTGGGTCCACAGATCCTGAAGGGCCAAGGAATTCTTTATCCCTGCTCCAATTGGGCGTTCACAACGCCTTAGAGTGCAATTCTGGCATTTAAACGCCAGTTTGCTGCCCTGTTCTGGCGTTTAAACGCCAGTCTGGTGCCTTGTTCTGGCATTTAAACACCCAGAAAGGTGCCAGATTGGGCGTTTAAACGCCCATTTTGCTACCCTTATTGGCGTTTAAACGCCAGTAAGTCCCTCCTCCAGGGTGTGCTGTTTTCAATGCTGTTTTTGAAATTTTTTTCTTTATTTTTCTCTTTGTGACTTCACATGATCATCAACCTAAAAGAAAACAAAATAGTATAGATAAAATTAAAATAAAATTGGGTTGCCTCCCAATAAGCGCTTCTTTAATGTCAATAGCTTGACAGTGAGCTCTCATGGAGCCTCACAGATGATCAGAGTATGGTTGAGATCTCTCAACACCAAATTTAGGGTTTAGCTGTGGCCTCTCCACACCAAACTTAGAGTTTGAATGTGGGGGTTCTGTTTGACTCTGTATTGGGAGAAGCTCTTCATTCTTACTCTCCATGGTAACAGATGGAGAACCTTGAGTCTTTACTACAAGGCATTCTTCATTCACATGAAGGATCAACTCTCCTCTGTCAACATCAATCATAGCTCTTGCTGTGGCTAGGAAGGGTCTTCCAAGGATGATGGATTCATCCTCATCCCTCCTAGTGTCTAGGATTATGAAATCAGCAGGGAAGTAAAGGCCTTCAACCTTCATTAGCACGTCCTCTACTAGTCCATAAGCCTTTTTCATAGATTTATCTGCCATCTCCAATGAGAATTTGGCAGCCTGTACCTCATAGATTCCTAGTCTCTCTATTACAGAGAGTGGCATCATGTTTATCCCTGACCCCAGGTCACACAGAGCTTTTTCAAAGGTCATGGTGCCTATGGTACATGGTATTAAGAATTTACTAGGATCCTGTTTCTTTTGAGGTAAATTTTACTAAACCAATGTATTCAGTTCATTGGTGAGCAAGGGGGCTCTTCCTCCCAAGTCTCATTACTAAATAGCTTAGCATTCAGCTTCATGATTGCTCCTAAATATTGGGCAACTTGCCCTTCAACAATGTCTTCATCCTCTTCAGAAGATGAATAGTCATCAGAGCTCATGAATGGTAAAAGGAGATCCATGGGAATCTCTGTGGTCTCTGTATGAGCCTCAGATTTCTTTGGTTCCTTATTAGGGTATTCCGTACTGACCATTGGACGTCCCTTGAGGTCTTCCTCATTGGGATTCGCATCCTCCTCATCCTTTAAGGTTTCGGCCATGTTGATTATATCAATGGCCTTGCACTCTCCTTTGGGATTCTCTTCTGTATTGCTTGGGAGAGTGTTAGGAGGAGTTTCAGTAACCCTTTTACTCAGCTGGCCCACTTGTGCCTCCAAATTTCTATTGGAGGATCTTGTTTCAGTCATGAAACTAAGAGTGGCCTTAGATAGATCAGAGACTATGTTTGCTAAGCCAGAAGGATTCTGCTCAGAATGCTCTGTCTGTTGCTGAGATGATGATGGGAAAGGTTTGCTATTGCTAAACCTGTTTTTTCCATCATTGTTATTATTGAAGCCTTGCTTCTGTTGATCCTTCCATAAAAAATTTGGATGATTTTTCCATGAAGGATTATAGGTGTTGCCAAAGGCTTCACCCATGTAATTCACCTCTGCCATTGCAGGGTTCTCAGGATCATAAGCTTCTTCTTCAGAAGATGCTTCTTTAGTACTGTTGGATGCATTTTGCAATCCATTCAGACTCTGAGAGATCATATTGACTTGTTGGGTCAATATTTTGTTCTGAGCCAGTATGGCATTTAGAGCATCAATTTCAAGAACTCATCTCTTTTGAGGCGTTCCATTACTCATAGGATTCCTTTCGGAGGTATACATGAACTGGTTATTTGCAATCATTTCAATAAGTTCCTGAGCTTCTACAAGCGTTTTCTTTAGGTGAATGGATCCACCTGCAGAATGGTCCAGTGAAATCTTAGAAAATTCAGACAGACCATCATAGAATATATCTAATGTGGTCCATTCTGAAAGCATGTCAGAAAGACACTTTTTGGTTAGTTGCTTGTATCTTTCACAAGCTTCATAGAGGGACTCACCTTCTTTCTGTTTGAAGGTTTGAACATCCACTCTAAGCTTGCTCAACTTTTGAGGAGGAAAGAACTTGGCTAAGAAAGCCGTGACCAGCTTATCCCAAGAGTCCAGGCTATCTCTAGGTTGTGAGTCCAACCATGTTCTAGCTCAGTCTCTTACAGCAAAAGGGAAAATCGTAAGCTTGTAGACTTCAGGATCAACTCCATTGGTCTTAATAGTATCACAGATCTACAAGAACTCAGTTAAGAACTGATAAGGGTCTTCTGATGGAAGTCTATGAAACTTGCAGTTCTGTTACAGTAGAGAAACTAATTGAGGCTTTAGCTCAAAATTGTTTGCTCTTATGGCAGGGATTGAGATGCTTCTTCCATAGAAATTAGAAGTTGGTGTAGTAAAATTACCAAGCATCTTTCTTGCATTATTGTTTGGTTCAGCCATAATTGTTTCTTTTGCTGCTTCCTTTTCGAAAATTTCAGTGAGGTCCTCTTCAGAGTTTTGTGCTTTAGCTGTTCTTAGCTTCCTCTTCAGAATCCTTTCAGGTTCAGGATCAACTTCAACAAGTATGCCTTTATCTTTGTTCCAGCTCATATGAAAGAAAAGAAAACAAAGAAAATATGGAATCCTCTATGTCATAGTATAGAGATTCCTTGAGGTGTCAGAGGAAAATAAGAATGGAAGAAGGAGGTAAGAGTTCGAACACACAAAGAGAGATGGAGTTTGAATTGACAATGGGGGAGGAATGTTAGTGCTTAACTAGAAAAAGATAAGAGATGGGGAAGAATTTTCGAAAATAAAAAGAATAAAATTTAAAATAAATTTTTGAAAAAATGGTTGTGGTCTTGAAAAAGATAAGAAATAGTAAAACAAATAAAAGGTCAATTAGTTAGTTGAAAAAAAGATTTGAAAATCAATTTTGAAAAGATAAGAAGTTTAGAAAAGATTTTTGAAATCAAAATTTTTAAAAAAAGATATGATTTGAAAAAGATATGATTAAAAAGATATGATTGAAATTTATTTTGAAAAAGATTCAAAAATAAAATTTTAAAAAGATTTGATTTTTTTTTGAAAAAGATATGTTTTAAAAGATATGATTTTGAAAAAGATATAATTGAAAATATTTTATTTGAAAAAGATTTGATTTGAAAACAAAATTTCTCTCCTTGTATCATCCTGGCGTTAAACGCCCTGGAGCTGCATGTTTTGGGCGTTTAACGCCCAATTGCTGCATGGTTTGGGTGTTTAAACGCCCAGCCAGGTACCCTGGCTGGCGTTTAAACGCCAGTTTTCCTTCCTTACTAGGCGTTTAAACGCCCAACCAGGTACCCTGGCTGGAGTTTAAATGTCAGTTTTCCTTCTTCACTGGGCGTTTTGAACGCCCAGCTTTTTCTCTGTAAATCCTCTGCTTTATGTTCTTGGATCTTCATTTTGCTATATCCTTTATTCAAGAAGATATATTTTCAATTTTGAAAAACAACAAAATGAGTCAAAACATATAATTCTTGGATCAAAACACAAGATATATGCAAGAACATTATGAATGTCAAGTTGAACACCAAGAACAATCTCGAAGATCAAGATGAACATCAAGAACTCAGTTTTCTTAATGAAAAAAAACATGGAGGACACCAAACTTAGAACTTTCTCATGTTTAGGTCATATAAATGCAAGAATGCATATGTAGAATATCATGCAGTACAAATCAATAAATCATGAAGATCAAACAAAGCAATTCATCAAGAACAGCTTGAAGATCATCAAGAACACAATGCATGTGTTTCAAAAATTGCAAGACAATTAAAATCATGCAATTAACACCAAACTTAAAATTTGGCACTAGATTCATACAAGAATCATGAAATATTTTTGGGTTTTTATGATTTTATGAAATTTTTTTGGTTTTTCGAAAATATTTTTTTTTAGAAAAATGAAAAAGAAGAAAATTTTTGAAATATTTTTGAAAACTTTTTTTTTGAAAAGAAAATAAAAATTACCTAATCTGAGCAACAAGATGAACCGTCAGTTGTCCAAACTCGAACAATACCCGGCAACGGCACCAAAAACTTGGTGCACGAAATTGTGATACACAATGGCGCCAACAACTTGGTCGCACAATTGTAATCTCACTCTTTTTCACAACTTCGCACAACTACCAGCAAGTGCACTGGGTCGTCCAAGTAATAAACCTTACGTGAGTAAGGGTCGATCCCACGGAGATTGTCGGCTTGAAGCAAGCTATGGTCACCTTGTAAATCTCAGTCAGACGGATTCAAATGGTTATGGAGTTTTAATAAATAAAAAGATAAATAAAACATAATGTAAAGATAGAGATACTTATGTAGTTCATTGGTGAGAATTTCAGATAAGTGTATGAAGATGCTTTTTCCTTTTGAATCTCTGCTTTCCTACTGCCTTCATCCAATCCTTCTTACTCGCTTCCATGGCAAGCTGTATGTTGGCTTTCACCGGCGTCAATGGCTACCTCCCGTCCTCTCAGTGAAAAAGGTCCTCTACCGTTTCCCGCATGACTAATCAGCTGTTGGTTCTCGATCATGTAGGAATAGGATTTACTATCATTTTGCATCTGTCACCATGCCCTACAGTCGCGAGTTTGAAGCTCGTCAATGTCATCCCATCCCAGATCCTACTTGGAATACCACAGACAAAATTTAGACTTTCCGGATCTCAAGAATGCTGCCAATGGATTCTAGCTTATACCACGAAGACTCTGATCTCAAGGAATTGAAGGCTCTGTTGTCAGGGAGGCAATCAAACGCATGGACTAGGAATCCAAGAGATACACACTCTAGCTTTCGCAGGTAGAATGGAAGTGTTTGTCAGGCACGCGTTCATAAGTGAGAATAGTGATGAGTGTCACGGATCATCACATTCATCAGGTTGAAGTGCGAATGAATATCTTAGTCCTACAAGTGATATCAGAGTTGATGGTTAATTAGTCTAGTGATAAAATCCTTTAGAAATTGAGCGAAGCGAGAGACTATTAATTTTTTATTAATATGAATCTTTTCTAATAGAAAATTCTTCAACCCATTTATAGTGAAGGAGTGTTAGAAGCAATCGGTGAATTAGGAATTTTTTTGTATGCTTGTGTGAATAGAAGATTTTCTTTGTTATGCTTGGATGAATAAGAGACTCATGTATTTAACGATATTTATAGTATTTAGTTTTGATACCTAAAAATATTTGTTGAGACAATGACCTACATAATCTTAATGACCTACTATTTATTATTTATAAAAATATAAATATATAATTTTTTTCTAAACATATTACTTAACCAATAAAACATTAATATTTAATTAATCTATATATTTAATAAACTAGTTTAATTAATTTGTATCTATTTTACAGGAAACAAACACCGAACTCAAATAAATTTAATGCTAAAAGTTTACATTTTTTATCGGTTTCAAAATTTTCATGTTTTATTCTTGTTTGTTTATGGCTTTCTAAAATTAATTTTTTGAACCATTGGCCATAATTGTTTAGTGTTTTTTCCTCTTCATATCTAATATTATTTTTTTAATTGAAGTCAGATTTCTATTTTTGCAAAGACCTTGCATAAGAGTACTGATTAGAAAATATATATTTATCAATAATGTCAACTAGTAACAAAGAAGCTTCCTCAAATTGTAAACAACATTATTAGCAATCAATCTCCTTTCCACCATTACATCACAGAGCCTTAGTGCCTCTTTTAAACTTTTCCACCTAGCATACTCATCTATCAAAGTAGCATATGTCCGAACACTCAACTCTATACTTATCTTGACCATTTTACGAAGCATTTATTCTTCAAATAATAATTTTTCATTCTTACAAAACCCGTTGATTATGCAGTTGTAAGGAATAGAATTAGATCAAACAAAATTCTCTGACATCGTGGTCATCTTTTTTAAAAGTTTCAAATAAAAACCCAAGTTGCCAATTTTAAACCCCGCATCTATAATTATGTTAAACGACACTACATCGAAAAAAATTTCACCCTTTATAATCCTATATAACATTGGAATAGCTTCCACTAGTCGGCATTCGTTACATAGAGTATAGATAGCCAAATTAAAAGTATTCACATTTTCCATGTAACAACAGAACCCATTCATCTATACAAATTCCAAAACCTATCGATTTCATTCAATTGCAACAAGTGATTTAGAAAATTATTTCAAGCATGAATAGTAATGAAATAACCACAGTTCCTTAAAATATAAAATATAGATGACATCATAAATACCTTCAGTAGCCCCAACCTGAGTACAAGTCCTCACCAATGCATCAAAAGCCACAATACTAGAGCAACATCTTCGATAACTCTATCAATACTTCCAACAACACCAATGGGGGAGTGTCCTCTTCAAAAATCAAGTTTCTCATAAGAAACAATGCCTCATCATATCTTCTTGACATCAGCAACACATGAACCAAAGTGCAATAAGAATCAAATGAGTGAGGGAACAACCCTCCAACCCCATTATAAAAATCTAAAGCTAACTATAGCGAGTTCTAAAACTCGCAAACAACTCAGCTCACCAAGGAGCTGGTCACCTTAGGGGATTGTCGCTCCAACACACTCCATCTCTTTTACTTCAAGTTAACACAAATAGAACTAAAAACAATATCGCCAGATATTGGATTTAAGAAACGCTTACCAGGATGAAAAGCTCGAGCCAAAGGGTTACAACTTTTGGATGAAAAGAAACTCAAAAGCATACCACTTTATCGAATAGCCAGCCAAATACTATGCACACTTTCTATTAAAATAATTATAAAAACTTTTATAGAGAAAATACATAATGGATGAAACTAAGGAATATAAGAATACAAAATAGGAAAAAAATTAAAAGTTCAAATTTTAGCTGAAGAATTACATTGAGAAGCTCTTTTGCCGCAAAAGTGTGAGCTTTTTTATTTCTTTTGGTCAAAGAAATGGGCTGAGCACACCCACTAGATTGGAAATAGTCCAGACAAAAGAAGACGCTACGCGAAAGAGAATCAGTGGAGGCCGTCAGAGGTGGCCAGTGCGGTGGAGGAATGCAGTACCCCGAACCAAGCTGCAAGCGATGGCAGAAAGCATCAAATGAGAGAACCCATAAGTCCATAACAATTTCAGAACAACATTTCATTTTTTGGGGCATAGGCTTAAGTCCTACAAAGACCTATCCTATCCAATATTCTAGATCCTTCCAACTCCACCCGTCCGTGAATCAATGCCAACCTATCCAAAACAAAAGTTACTCCTTTCCCTCGGTACAATCATTTGAAAAAATGGATCTCCATGGCCACCCAAGGATGTTGCAACTATCATGAATGCTCACATCTCTCTTCTTATTTCCTTCTTTTGCGAACAACAAACCTATTAACATATTACATGGGTCCTCTGAATTTTATTCTGCAAACAACGTTGTTGACTCGAGTCTAGAGTTTTTCCTTTTATTTGGCCTTGAACAGTGAAGATTATAAATCGATCCTAATAAGAGGTTAATTCAATATTCTTCATGAGAAGTGTTTGGTAGATTTACACATTACACTTTATCCCTGTCCAAAAAAAATTTTTACATTTTACAGTTACATTTTTTCATCTGTTTATGTGTTTTAACCAATAACTATAACAAAAAAATGAGAAAATAGTATATGCTTGTGGAGTAGTGTTAGAAAGTAGAATACATTATCGAGGGTGACAATGGGTACGAATGAGGGAGGTGGTGGCAACAGAAATTTCTTGAAGAAGGCACTAAGTATGTGTGTTGAAAGATTTTGATTAAATTAATTTTTTCCCTCAATCCTTACTTATTTATTAGTTGAAAAAGTTGTTGTTCTAACAAAATTTTAAAAATTTGAATTTAAAATTATTTGATTATAGAAAAATGTTATTCTAACAATTTATATATTACCGGTGTCTTTTTTTATTAATTTTATTAAATTAAGTTTGTATTTTTATTATTCATTAAAATATTATTCTAATAATTTATACATTATTTGGTATTTTTTCCTCTTCATATCTAATACTAACTTTCTAATTGAGAATTTGCCAGTAAAATTTTACAATATTAAACTCCGTACAAATGATATCAAGGTCGATGATTAATTGATCAAGAGCTCCTCCCCAAAGTGTCTTTACAAATGGTATCAGAACCCCAACAAGTGGTATCAGAGTTAATACTTATTAGGTCTAGTGATAAAATTCTTTAAAAATAAAGAGAAGCGAGAGATTAGTAATTTTTTATTAATATGAATTTTTTTAATAAAAAATTCTTCAACCCATCTTTGGTGAAAGAGTGTTAGAAGTAATACATGAATAGAATTTTTTTTGTATGCTTGTGTGAATAGAAAATTTTCTTTGCTATGTTTATGTGAATAGGAAACTCAAGTATTTAGCATATTTATAGTCACCATAAATGGGATAAAAGATTTTTTTATTAAAAAATTCATATTAATAAAAAAATTACTAGTCACTCCCTTATGTTATTTTAACAATTTGTATATTATCAGTGTCTTTTTTCATAAATTTTTTAAAATAATTTTTTGCATTTTTTATTATTGATTAAAATATTATTCTAACAATTTATATATTATTTGGTGATTCTTCCTCTTCATATCTGATATTATTATTCTAATTGGGAGTTTTCCAATAAAATTTTACACTATTAAATCCCTTACATCAGAGTCGATGATAAATTGGTCAAGAACTCCTTCACAAGGTGTCCCTACAAGTAGTATCAAGAGTGAGCTTTTTTATTTCTTTTGGTCAACGAAATGGGTTGAGCACACCCACTACACTGAAAATAGTCCAGACGAAAGAAGACGCTACGCGGAAGAGAATCGGTGGAGGCCGTCACAGGTGGCCAATGCGATGGAGGAATGCAGTACCCCGAACCAAGCTGCAGGCGATGGCAAAAAGCATCAAATGAGAGAACTCATAAGTCCATAACAATTTCAGAACAACATTTCATTTTTTTGGGTCGTGGGCTTAAGTCCTACAAAGACCTAACCCATCTAACATTCTGGATCCTTCAAACTCCACCCGTCCGTGAATCAATGCCAACCTATCCAAAACAAAAGTTACTCCTCTCCCTCAATACAATCATTTGAAAAAATAGAACTCCATGACCACCCAAGGATGTTGCAACTATCATGGATGCTCACATCTCTCTTCTTCCTCCCTTCTTTTGCAAACAACAAACCTGTTAACATATTAGATGGGTCCTCTGAATTTTATTCTGCAAATAACGTTGTTGACTCGAGTCTAGAGTTTGTCTTTTTTTTTTGCCTTGAACAGTGAAAATTATAAACCGATCCCAATAAGAGGCTAATTTAATATTTTTTATGAGAAGTGTTTGGTAGATTTACACATTACACTTTATCTCTGTCCAAAAAAAAAGACTTTATACTTTACAGTTATATTTATTCATCTGTTTATGTGTTGTAACCAATAACTATGACAAAAAAAGAGAAAATAGTATAGGCTTGTAGAGTAGTGTTAGAAAGTAGAATACATTATTGAGGGGGGACCATGGGTATGAATGAGGGAGGTGGTGGCAACAAAAATTCCTTGAAGAAGGCACAGACTATGTGTGCTGAACGATTTGGATTAAATTATTTTTTTCCCTTAGACCTTACTTATTCATTAGTTGAAAAATTTGTTGTTCTAACAAAATTTTAAAAATTTGAATTTAAAATTATTTGATTATAGAAAAATGTTATTCTAATAATTTATATATTACCGGTGTCTTTTTTTATTAATTTTATTAAATTAAGTTTTGTATTTTTATTATTCATTAAAATATTATTCTAAGAATTTATATATTATTTGGTATATTTTCCTCTTCTTATCTAATATTATTTTTTCAATTGAGACTTTGCCGGTAAAATTTTACAATAATAAACTCCTTATAAATGATATCAAGGTCGATGATTAATTGATCAAGAGCTCCTCCCCAAAGTGTCCTTACAAGTGGTATCAGAACCCCTACAAGTGGTATCAGAGTTAATACTTATTCGGTCTAGTGATAAAATTCTTTAAAAACAAAGAGAAGCGAGAGACTAGTAATTTTTTATTAATATGAATTTTTTTAATAGAAAATTCTTCAATCCATCTTTGGTGAAGGAGTGTTAGAAGTAATACGTGAATAGATTTTTTTTGGTTATGCTTGTGTGAATAGAAAATTTTCTTTGCTATGTTTATGTGAATAGGAAACTCAAGCATTTAGCATATTTATAGTCACCTTAAATGGGATGGTAGATTTTTTTATTAAAAACATTCATATTAATAAAAAAATTTCTAGTCTCTCCCTTATATTATTTTAACAATTTCTATATTATCGGTGTCTTTTTTTATTAATTTTTTAAAACTAATTTTTGCTTTTTTTATTATTGATTAAAATATTATTCTAACAATTTATATATTATTTGGTGCTTCTTCCTCTTCATATATAGTATTATTATTCTGATTGGGAGTTTTCCAGTATAATTTTACATTGTTAAATCCCTTACATCAGAGTTGATGATTAATTAGTCAAGAGCTCCTTCCCTAGGTGTCGCTACAAGTAGTATCAAGATTGAGCTTTTTTATTTCTTTTGGTCAACAAAATGGGTTGAGCACACCCGCTACACTGGAAATAGACCAGGCGAAAGAAGACGCTACACGGAAGAGAATCGGTGGAGGCAGTTACAGGTGGCCAGTGTGGTGGACGAATGCATTACTCCGAACCAAGCTGCAGGCAATGGCAGAAAGAATCAAATGAGAGAACCCATAAGTCCATAACAATTTCAGAACAACATTTCATTTTTTTGGGGCATGGGCTTAAGTCTTACAAAGACCTAACCAATACAACATTCTTGATCCTTCCAACTTCACCCGTCCGTGAATCAAAGCCAACCTATCCAAAACAAAAGATACTCCTCTTCCTCGGTACAATCATTTGAAAAAATGGATCTCCATGGCCACCCAAGGATGTCGCAACTATCATAGATGCTCACATCTCTTTCCTTCCTTCCTTCTTTTGCGAACAATGAACCTGTCAACATATTAGATGGGTCCTCTGAATTTTATTTTGCAAACAACGTTTTTGACTCAAGTCTAAAGTTTGTCCTTTTATTGGGTCTTGAACAGTGAAGACTATAAACCGATCCCAATAAGAGGCTAATTCAATATTCTTCATGAGAAGTGTTTGGTAGATTTACACTTTACACTTTATCTCTGTCCAAGAAAAAAAAACTTTACACTTTACAGTTACAATTATTCATCTGTTTATGTGTTGTAACCAATAACTATGACAAAAAAAGAGAAAATAGTATATGCTTGTGGTGTAGTGTTAGAAAGTAGAATACATTATCGAGGGGGACAATGGGTATGAATGAGGGAGGTGGTGAAAACAGAAATTTCTTGAAGAAGGCACTGACTATGTGTGTTGAAAGATTTTGATTAAATTATTTTTTTTCTCTTAGTCCTTACTTATTCATTAGTTAAAAAAGTAATTATTCTCACAAATTTTAAAAAATTTGAATTTAAATTATTTGATTATAGAAAAATGATATTCTAACAATTTATATATTACCGGTGCCTTTTTTTATTAATTTTATTAAATTAAGTTTTGTATTTTCATTATTCATTAAAATTTTATTCTAATAATTTATATATTATTTGGTATTTTTTCCTCTTCGTATCTAATATTATTTTTCTAATTGAGAGTTTGCTAGTAAAATTTTACAATATTTAACTCCTTATAAATGATATCAAGGCCAATGATTAATTGATCAAGAGCTCCTCCCAAAAGTGTCCTTACAAGTAGTATCAGAATTCCTACAAGTGGTATCAGAGCTAATACTTATTTGGTCTAGTGATAAAAAAATTTTAAAATAAAGAGAAGATAAAGACTAATAATTTTTTATTAATATAAATCTTTTTAATAGTAAATTTTTCAACCCATCTTTGGTAAAAGAGTGTTAGAAATAATACATGAATAGAATTTTTCTTTTTGGTACGCTTATGTGAATAGAAAATTTTTTTGCTATGTTTATGTGAAAAGGAAACTCAAGCATTTAGCATATTTATAGTCACCGTAAATGGGATAAAAGATTTTTTTTTAAAAAAAATTCATATTAATAAAAAAATTACTAGTCTCTACCTTATATTATTTTAACAATTTGTATATTATCGGTGTCTTTTTTATTAATTTTTTAAAATTAATTTTTGCAATTTTTATTTTTTATTAAAATATTATTCTAACAATTTATATATTATTTGTTGCTTATTCCTCTTCATATATGATTATTATTCTAATTTGGAATTTTTCAATAAAATTTTACACTGTTAAATCTCTTACATCAGAGTCGATGATTAATTGGTCAAGAGTTCCTTCCCAAGGTGTTCCTACAAGTAGTATCAAGAGTGAGCTTTTTTATTTCTTTTGGTCAACGAAATGGGTTGAGCACACCCACTACAATGGAAATAGTCCAGACGAAAGAAGACGCTACGCGAAAGAGGATTGGTGGAGGCCGTCACAGGTGGCCAGTGCAGTGGAGGAATGGAGTACCCCGAACCAAGCTGTAGGCGATGGCAGAAAGCATCAAATGAGAGAACCCATAAGTCCATAACAATTTCAGGACAACATTTCATTTTTTGGGTCATGGGCTTAAGTCCTACAAAGACCTAACCCATCCAACATTCTGGATCCTTCCAACTCCACCCGTCCATGAATCAATGCCAACCTATCCAAAACAAAAGTTACTCCTCTCCCTCGGTTCAATCATTTGAAAAAATGGATCTACATGGCCACCCAAGGATGTCGCAACTATCATGGATGCTCACATCTCTCTTCTTCCTTCCTTCTTTTGCGAACAACGAACCTATCAACATATTAGATGGGTCATCTGAATTTATACTGCAAACAACGTTGTTGACTCGAGTATAGACTTTGTCCTTTTATTGGACCTTGAACAGTGAAGACTATAAACTGATCCTAATAAGAGGTTAACTCAATATTCTTCATGAGAAGTGGTTGGTAGATTTACACTTTACACTTTATCCCTCTCCAAAAAAAAATTTTACACCTTACAGTTACATTTATTCATCTGTTTATGCGTTGTAACCGATATCTTTGGCAAAAAAAAGAGAAAATAGTATATGCTTGTGGAGTAGTGTTAGCAAGTAGAATACATTATCGAGGGGGACAATGTGTATGAATGAGGGAGGTGGTGGCAACAGAAATTCTTCGAAGAAGGCACTGAATATGTGTGTTGAAAGATTTTGATTAAATTATTTTTTTCCTCTTAGTCCTTGCTTATTCATTAGTTGAAAAAGTTATTGTTATAACGAAATTTTAAAAATTTGAATTTAGAATTATTTGATTATAGAAAATTGTTATTCTAACAATTTATATATTACCGGTGTCTTTTTTTATTAATTTTATTAAATTAAGTTTTGTATTTTCATTATTCATTAAAATATTATTCTAATAATTTATATATTATTTGGTATTTTTTCCTCTTCATATAAAAATATTTTTCTAATTGAGAGTTTGCCAGTAAAATTTTACAATATTAAACTCCTTACAAATGATATCAAGATCGATGATTAATTGATCAAGAGCTCCTCCCCAAAGTATCCTTACATGTGGTATCAGAACTCCTACAAGTGGTATCAGAGTTAATACTTATTCCGTCTAGTGATAAAATTCTTTAAAAACAAAGAGAAGCGAGAGACTAGTAATTTTTTATTAATATGAATTTTTTTAATAGAAAATTCTTCAACCCATCTTTGGTGAAGGAGTGTTAGAAGTAATACATTAATAGAATTTTTTTTCTTGGTATGCTTGTGTGAATAGAAAGTTTTCTTTGCTATGTTTATGTGAATAGAAAACTTAAGCATTTAGCATATTTATAGTCACCGTAAATGGGATAAAAGATTTTTTTATTAAAAAAATTCATATTAATAAAAAATTACCATTCTCTCTCTTATATTATTTTAACACTATGCATGAAATCCCATAAACCAGGAATTCTACTTCTATATTGTTTTCTTGTTCTTTCATTCATTCTTCCTATATCTCAGTACTTTCTTAGGGACAAGCAACCTTTAAGTTTGGTGTTGTGAAGCCAGGGCATCTAGGCCAGTTTCATTGACATTTTCTTTACTGTTTTAGGATAGTTTCATGCATCTTCTTAGAGAATAAGGTAAGTTTTTGATGAAAATACATTCACACCTTGATTCAAGCAACTATTGTGAATTTCACATGATTTCATGAGGTTTTTGCAAGAATTGAATGACAAATTGATGATGCATAATCTCATAACTTTGACTAGAGCTTTGATGCACTTTATTTTATTGATTTCAGGACAAAGGAAGCAAGGAAGAACCACGTTAGTAGCCACGTTAACCTAGTTAACGTGACACGTGGAATGGGGAAGAGCTTGCAACGTTAAGGAGAAAAGTGATCACCAATAACGCCTGTGAACCCATCATAAGCCCACGTTAATTGTCACGTTAACTAGGTTAACGTGGTAGTTAACGTGGAGAAGAAGAAAGCCCCAATGTTAGTGGTAAACGTGAACACCACTAACGCTCCAAGATTTGGTAATGAGCCACGTTAAGAGTCACGTTAACTTAGTTAACGTAAACTCTAACGTGGAAGAGAGGAACAATGCCAACATTAGTGACACTCACCTTTGTCACTAACGTTGGATCAAACTAGCATTGCCCACGTTATTGGTCATGTTAAGGCCACTAACGTGAAAGTTAACGTAGAGCTAAGATTGATGAGCCAACGTCAGTGACACTCACCTTTGTCACTAACATTGGAGATGGCATTCATTACCACGTTAGTGTCCACTTTAACTTAGTTAACGTGAGCTCTAACGTGGAGAGTAGGGGCACTTGGAGCGCTAGTGACAAAGGTGAGTGTCACTAACGCTCTCGAAGATAAGGCATACCCACGTTAAGAGCCACGTTAGTTACACTAACATAAACTCTAACGTAGGAGCAAGGGGCACAAGGCAACGTTATTGGGAAAGGTGAGTCCCAATAACGCTTGCGAAGGTTTATAAGACAACGTTATTAGTACCACTAACGATGGAGTTAACGTGGGTTATATAGGGGTGGAACGTTAGTGAAAAAGGTAATTGCCACTAACGTTCTCGAACCCACAATGTCACTTAACGTTAACTTCACTAACGCCCATGCCTAATTCATACTTTTCTGCAAGCTGAGCTCACTAAAGATTGTAACTGCTTCAACTCAAGATCTAAGGCCCACATCCAAGACTTGAAGAACTCACTAGAAGATCAAGAGAAGTAGTATATATAGGAGTAGTTTTGAACTATAGATGCGCTTTTTGGCACTTTGGAGAACTACCCTCTGTATATTTACTTTTCTGCACATTTAGCTAAGGATGTATTCTTTTCTGTCATTTTCCATTTCTTGAGCTATGAACAACTAAACCCCTTTCATTGGGTTAGGGAGCTCTGTTGTAATTTGATGGATCAATTATAGTTTTCATTCTCTTCTTCTTTCCTCTCTTTTGATCTACTAGAAAGCTTTTGATCTTAATTCAATTGGTTAGTTGTCTTGGAAAAGAAACTCTCCATAATTGGATCTCCTCTGAGCCTTGGAAAAGGAATGAGGAGATCATGCTAGAAATGCTTTCTCATGTTGGACCAAATTAGGGTCTGGGCGGATATAGTGACATGTAATCCTCCCAACACTTTGATTTGGAAATATGATGCCAGGGCATCTTGGCTAGTTTTACTAGCCATTTTTTGTATGCTTTAGGTTGGTTTCATGTATTTTCTTAGGAAATAAGAAAGTATTTGGTTAAAAATGCAATCATACCATGATTCAAGCAAACATTGTGAATTTTGAATGATTTCATGAGAACTATGCATGAATTGAATGATAAATTGGATGATACATGATCCCATGATTAAGAGCAAGACTTTGATGCACTTTGTTTGATTGATTTCAGGTAACAAGAAGCAGAGAAGAGCCACGTTAGTGGCTACGTTAGTGCCACTATCGTGGCCATTAACGTGGAAGAAAAGAGAAGCCCCAACGTTAGTGAGAAAGTTAGTGGCATTAACTTTGAAGAAGGAGAGCATGGAACGTTAGTGGTAAAAGTGAACGCCACTAACGTTTGCAAAGCAAAGAAGGCCTACGTTAGCTTCCACGTTAGTTACATTAACGTGGGAACTAACGTGGAAGGAAAGGGAAACGCCAACGTTAGTGGAAAAAGCGAGTGCCACTAACGTTTGCGAAGCAAAAAGACCCACGTTAATGGCCACGTTAACTACATTAACGTGGTAGTTAACGTGGAAGGAAAGGGAGATGCCAACGTTATTGGAAAAGGTGATCTCCACTAACATTTGCGAAGCAAAAAGACCCACGTTAACGGCCACGTTAACTACATTAACGTGGTAGTTAACGTGGGCAAAAGTCTCACCTGGCAGCCTGACCATGCCTTCTTCAAACAAGAATAACTTGAGCTACAAATCTCCAAATGAGGTAATTCCAGTGGCATTGAAAAGTAGAATTCCAGATCTTTCCAAGAATATATGGCACTACAAGGTGGACACTAAATTTGAGGGAGGAAATCTGTGCCGAAAGTGCAAAGATGAACATAGTATCAACCTGTAGTAAGGCCAGCTAACCTCTTCACCTTCCAAGAAATGTAACTCGAGCTGTAGAGCTCCAAATGATGTGCTTCCAAAAGCGTTGGAAAGTAGACATCCAGGGCTTTCCAACAATATATAGCAGATTGGGGGATTGAAGAGGGGCCTTCGGACTCCCTCCCCTCACACACTTTTCCTTCTCTTTCTTTTCTTTGTACTTTTCATTTATGAATTTGGAAGTTTCAATGTTAGTTTTAATCTTCATCTTTACTTTTCTGCACTTTCTTTCTTTTCTATCTTGGGTAGAGCAATGATCAACTAACTCTTTTCATTGGGTTAGAGAGCTCTATTGTGATTCAATTGATCAATTGTAGTTCTTATTCTTCTTCTTCTTTCTTTTCTCTTGATTTTACTAGAGAGCTTTCGATCTTCATCCAATTGGGTAATTGTCTCGGAAGAGAAATTGCTCATACTTGGATTTCCTCTAAACCTTGGAAAAGGAATGAGGAAATCATGCTAGAAATGCTCTCTCACATTGGATTAGGTTGGGGGTTGGATGGATATTGTGACATGTAATCCTACCAATACTTTGATCTATGAATGTGTGTGGTATAATCATTGACTAAACTTCATCTCTTCCCATGAGCAATTAAATCAAGAAATTGGAAAATTGTTCAAGCTTAGAGAGATTGGATTGCCAAAGAATTGGGATCCAATCACTTAAGATTGCCAAGGAGATCAATGAATGCATTGATTGAGGAAGAGATGAGAATGAACTTGATTCAGAGGATTGCAATCTCTCTTGATCCCAATGTTTATTTTATTTTTAGTTCTTACATTTACTTTTCTTGCCATTTTACTTTTCTGCACTTTATTGCTTTCTTCATTTTTATGCCATTTACACTTCCTGCTACTCATCATTCTAATATGATTCGTCTAACTAGGACAATCAATTAAACATTGTTTGCTTAATCCGTTAATCTCTGTAGGATTCGACCTCACTCTTTTATGAGTTATTACTTGATGACAATTCGGTATACTTGCCGAAGGAGATTTATTGAGAGACAAATTCCCATGCATCAAGTTTATGGCACCGTTGCCGGGGATTAATTGTGATTAACAAACTACCGGTTGATTGATTTACTAGATTAGACACTTTTCTTTTGTTTTTGTTTTATTTTGTTTCTTTATTTTCTTTTGCTAACTAACTGTTTGTGATATTACCTCACTGGGAATTTCCTCATCTGTGACAATGGAGATTCCAATTTCTTTTGGTGATTTTTTTTGAGACAGAGCTTTTTACAGGAAAGAAAGGAGCATCCATCACACTTTCGTCAATCAAATTTTATGGGAAACTCCCCACCACCACAGAATGATTCACTTTACTATGATTCTGGTGGGTGGGAGTATCAAAAACATAAAATGGGGTACTTTCCAGAGCCACAAAATGGTCCATATTTTGATGACTTTGATCACTACTCAAGCTGTTCCTGGGGAGATCAAAACCAAAGAAATTTCACTCATTCACACCCCATTCATCAAGAGCCATCATCCTTTAATTATTCGACCTCACCTCATAGCTTTCCACATCAAAACCCTTCACCACTTGGACATGCCTCAACACAAAATTCCTTCCCACATTCATATAATTCATCTCACCACTCACACAATGCATTCCATTACACACAAAATTCTTCTCACAGTCCACAAAACCCATATCATTACCCACAAAAGTCACACCACTCTCAGAACATACAACCACAAAACAACCAATTCCGTTCACAAAGTAGTCACCCTCAACCTCCAAATTTCACCCCAGCTGCACACCCTCCCCTCGAGGATAAGCTATCAAGGATAGAGAACCTACTAGCAATACTCTTGGAAGAATCTAAGGACACGAGGACTTTCCAAGAGGAAGTAAAATCCATTATGCAGAACTGGAGGCTTGCCATTAAGAAGCTTGAGGCACAAGTTGGCTATCTATCAAAGCAATTCCATACCTATAATTCTCTTAGTGACACCATGGCAAACCCAAGGGAGGAATCAGAAGAAAAAGAAAAAGAGGCACCCATACCAAGTGAGATTTCTATGAAGAAGGAGGAGGTTGTGAGAATATATAAGCCTAAGGCTTATTACCCACAGAGGTTACTAGTGGTGACAAAGGAACATGCAAACTCACTCCCAAAAGACTTAATGCAACATCATGTAGAAGAAAGGGAGGAAGTCAATCAAGGGAGCCCACACTCCAATAAAACAGAGAGTTGCATAGAGGGTGAGTTCATTGAACCACCAATTCAAGAAGCACTTGATGAAGAGGATGCTCCAACCATCATACAACACCCAAGTCCTGAAATCAAGGTGGTGAAGGCAATCAACATGAGCACTAAAAAGAGGATGGTGAGCAAGAAAAGAAGGACAATATCCATGAAGAAGAAAAGGTCAACTGATGAGCGGATAATTTATACGCTTTTTGGCATTATTTTTAGGTAGTTTTTAGTAAGTTCAAGCTACTTTTAGGGATTTTTTCATTAGTTTTTATGTTAAATTCACATTTCTGGACTTTACTATGAGTTTGTGTGTTTTTCTATGATTTTAGATAATTTCTGGCTGAAATTGAGGGACTTGAGCAAAACCCTGATAGGAGGCTGACAAAGGACTACTGATGCTGTTGGAATCTGACCTCCCTGCACTCGAAATGGATTTTCTGGAGCTACAGAACTCCAAATGGCGCGCTCTCAACGGAGTTAGAAATTAGACATCCAGAGCTTTCCAGAAATATATAATAGTCCATACTTTATTCGGAAATTGACGACGTAAACTGGCGCTCAACGCCAGTTCCATGTTGCTGTCTGGAGTAAAACGCCAGAAACACGTCACAACCCGGAGTTGAACGCCCAAAACACGTTACAACTTGGCGTTCAACTTCAAAAGAAGCCTCAGCTCGTGGATAGATCAAGCTCAGCCCAAACACACACCAAATGGGCCCCGAAAGTGGATTTATGCATCAATTACTTACTCATGTAAACCCTAGTAGCTAGTCTAGTATAAATAGGATAATTTACTATTGTATTAGACATCTTTGGTCTCAGTTTTATTTTATTCTTCATCTGAGGAGACTATTGATCATGTTTTGGGGGGGCTGGCCATTCGGCCATACCTGAACCTTTCACTTATGTATTGTCAACGGTGGATTTTCTACACACCATAGATTAAGGGTGTGGAGCTCCGCTGTACCTCAAGTTTCAATGCAATTACTATTATTTTCTATCCAATTCGAATTATTCCTATTCTAAGATATTCGTTGCACTTCAACTTGATGAATGTAATGATCCATGACACTCATCATCATTCTCACCTATGAACGCGCGTGATTGACAACCACTTCCGTTCTACCTTAGACCGGGCGCATATCTCTTGAATTCCTTAATCAGAATCTTCGTGGTATAAGCTAGAATTGATGGCGGCATTCATGGGAATCCGGAAGGTCTAACCTTGTCTGTGGTATTTCGAGTAGGATTCCGGAATTGAATGACTGTGATGAGCTTCAAACTCCTGAAGGCTGGGCGTTTGTGACAGACGCAAAAGAATCAAGGGATTCTATTCCAACCTGATTGAGAACCGACAGATGATTAGCCGTGCTGTGACAGAGCATTTGGACCTTTTTCACTGAGAGGATGGGATGTAGCCATTGACAACGGTGATGCCCTACATACAGCTTGCCATGGAAAGGAGTAAGAAGGATTGGATGAAGCCGTAGGAAAGCAGAGATTCAGGAGGAGCACAACATCTCCATACACCTATCTGAAATTTCCATCATGGAAATACATGAGTAACTTTATCCTTATTTTATGTTTATTTACTATTATTTGATTTTCCAAATTCCATAATTTATTTAAATCCGCCTGACTGAGATTTACAAGATGACCATAGCTTGCTTCATACCAACAGTCTCTGTGGGATCGACCCTTACTCACATAAGGTTTATTACTTGGACGACCCAGTACACTTGCTGGTTAGTTGAACGGAGTTGTGACCACACATAGTAAAGAGCTATTATCTCGAATTAAATTTCATACAAGTATAAAGAGTACGAATCACAATTTCATCCACCATCAACCAAAAGCCATCCCACTCCTACCCCAACAAGCAAGTTTACTCAAGCTAACAACAAAAGAAAGCTTGCTGGGGAGAGGCACTCTAAACAAGGGACATTAACTGGCTCATCTTTCCTCTTGAGGTCATTCCTCTTATCAAACTGGAAGAAGAGGAAGAAAGTCATGAACAACATGTCAAGCTAATGACATTAAAAGAGCGCTTGTTGGGAGGCAACCCAACCGTAGGTAACATTTTCTTTCCTTGCTTAGTTTACTTTCAATAATTTGGCATATGATTGCATTCTAAGTTTGGTGTTGCCATGCAACAATTTCATTTTCAATCTTCACTGGGTACTTGCAACATTCTAAATTGAGAGTGTCACACTAAGTTTGGTGTTGCCGCTTATTTTTCATGCAAGGTACCAAGCATACCACTTATTAATGCAATCAAAATGTCTCTGTTTATATCTCTTGTGCCTTTATTGTATCCTTAATCTGGCTTGCTAAAACACATGCATACTCACACTTCATTCTAAGACATTCATGATCCATTATAGACCCCATCACCACTGTTTTAATTGTTGCTTCATTCTAAATTTAGTGTGGGAAAGGAAAGAATATGAGGAAAAGGACAACAACAATGAAGATAAACTACAAGGTGGTAAAGTTCCTTTCTCCTCTTACTTATTTCCAACACTTTAAATTACATGATTGTCTTATATTTTCTTTGTATGCATGTGTGATTACTCCTTGTGAATAAGCATAATGTGATATTTGATTTGTAACATGTTGCTATGATATCATGATTATCATCTTGAGTTTTACTTGCACCCAATATCTTTAAGAATGCAACAAAGAAATCATTCTTTTGAAAGGAAAATATTGAAGAAATTTATAAATCATGGGGCAAGCAAAAGATTAAGAGGAGTGGAGGTTCTGATTGTATGATTGTGTATTGAGGTTTCCTATTTGTGAAAACTTGCATGGGAGCTCATAGACAGGAAATAAAGTTTAAAGAAGTATTATGAAATTTCTCAAACATCTATTGATCCAATAATCAGTAACAAAAGAAAACAAAAGAAAAAGAAAAACAAAGAACAAGCCCAAGGCTCTGAGCATCAATTACTAGGAAGAAAAAGAAAGAAACAAAAACTCAAAGAGTTATTGTCCTAGTTAAATGCTTGTGGTAGATTTGTATCAAGGAGAGAGTCTTGAGCAAGTAAATCCTAAGGGGTGCTTCAACACCTAATACCTTAGACCAACTGGTTTGGGAGTATTGATTGAAAGCTTATCTTAAAAAGCCGCTTTGATACATGACACCTAGAGTCGAGGCCAAATTCCACAAAGAAAGAAAAATGCTAGAAAATAAGTGCTGATTCAAGGTGACAATCTATAAAGAGATCTCCATAATATCATTTGAATGAAAGTCCTAAGATTTAAGACTTCCAAAATGTAAGAACTAATGAGCACTGGAATCCTTGCATCAGCATACAAATTAGAGCTCACCGCACTGCACTTATTCACTTCACCCACTAAGGCATCATAAGCAATTCTTCAATACATTCCAATTAAGAGAATTCTTTGTGCATAGTTCTTTTCTTGCTTGGAGACAAGCAAGATTTAAGTTTGGTATTGTAATGCCAGGGCATCTTGGCTAGTTTTACTAGCTATTTTTTGTATGCTTTAGGTTGGTTTCATGCATTTTCTTAGGAAATAAGCAAGTATTTGGTTGAAAATGCAATCATACCATGATTCAAGCAAACATTGTGAATTTTGAATGATTTCATGAGAATTATGCATGAATTGAATGATAAATTGGATGATACATGATCCCATGATTAAGAGCAAGACTTTGATGCACTTTGTTTGATTAATTTCAGGTAACAAGAAGCAGAGAAGAGCCACGTTAGTGGCTACGTTAGTGCCACTAACGTGGCCATTAACATGGAAGAAAAGAGAAGCCCCAACATTAGTGAGAAAGTTAGCGGCATTAACTTTGAAGAAGGAGAGCATGGAACGTTAGTGGTAAAAGTGAACACCACTAACTTTTGCGAAGCAAAGAAGGTCTACGTTAGCTTCCACGTTAGTTACATTAAAGTGGGAACTAACATGGAAGGAAAGGGAAACGCCAATGTTAGTGGATAAAGTGAGTGCCACTAACGTTTGCGAAGCAAAAAGACCCACGTTAATGGCCACGTTAGCTACATTAACATGGTAGTTAACGTGGAAGGAAAGGGAGATGCCAACATTAGTGGAAAAGCTGATCTCCATTAACGTTTGTGAAGCAGAAAGACCCACGTTAACGGCCACGTTAACTACATTAACGTGGTAGTTAACGTAGGCAAAAGTCTCACCTGGCAGCCTGACCATGCCTTCTTCAAACAAGAATAACTTGAGCCACAAAGCTCCAAATGAGGTGATTCCAATGGCATTGGAAAGTAGGTTTCCAGATCTTTCCAATAATATATGGCACTACATGGTGGACACTAAATTTGAGGAAGAAAATCTGTCTCGAAAGAGCAAAGATTAACATAGCATCAACCTGTAGTAAGGCCAGCTGACCTCTTCACCTTCCAAGAAGTGTAACTCGATCTGTAGAGCTCAAAATGATGCGCTTCCAAAAGCGTTGGAAAGTAGACATCCAGGGCTTTCCAACAATATATAATAGTATGGGGTGGACATTAAGTTTGAGCTCCAGAACCTAGCAATATTAAACCCCTAATCGCTAGCGTTATTGTGACTCACGTTTTCCAGTAACGCTAGCGACTATGCCAGCAAATTTGTCCACTTCAAAGAAGCATAACTTGAGTTACAGAGGTTTAATTGAGATGATTCTAGTTGCGTTAGAAAGCTGACATTTAGAGCTTTCTAAAGATATATAATAGTCTATAGTGGGAATGAAATTGGAGCACAAATAAGAGGCATCTTCTAAGCCCCAAAAACACCAATTGGTAACAAGTGCAACGTTAGCCACAACAACTTTGGCACTAACGCCACACTTGTAGCGTTAGTGTTGCTAACGGCAGCACTAACGCTGCACCACCTGGACCTCAACTTGATTCACTTCTCTCTCAAGTCCACTTCAAAGCTCAAGGAAGCAAGCCCACAAGAGTCAACCAATCAAGGCCACAAGAAGCATCTAGAATAGGAATTTTCATTTAATTGTAATTTGCTTTTAATTTCATTTTGTAATTTAGGAGAGCCTATATAAATGCCTTAGTTTGTACATTCAAGGGGGCTGAAATTTAGGAGATTGGGGGATTGAAGAGGGGTCTTCGGACTCCCTCCCCTCACACACTTTTCCTTCTCTTTCTTTTCTTTGTACTTTTCATTTATGAATTTGGAAGTTTCAATGTTAGTTTTAATCTTCATCTTTACTTTTCTGCACTTTCTTTCTTTTCTATCTTGGGTAGAGCAATGATCAACTAACTCTTTTCATTGGGTTAGAGAGCTCTATTGTGATTCAATTGATCAATTATAGTTCTTATTCTTCTTCTTCTTTCTTTTCTCTTGATTTTACTAGAGAGCTTTCGATCTTCATCCAATTGGGTAATTGTCTCGGAAGAGAAATTGCTCATACTTGGATTTCCTCTAAACCTTGGAAGAGGAATGAGGAAATAATGCAAGAAATGCTCTCTCACATTGGATTAGGTTGGGGGTTGGATGGATATTGTGACATGTAATCCTACCAATACTTTGATCTATGAATGTGTGTGGTATAATCAGTGACTAAACTTCATCTCTTCCCATGAGCAATTAAATCAAGGAATTGGGAAATTGTTCAAGCTTAGAGAGATTGGATTGCCAAGGAATTGGGATCCAATCACTTAAGATTGCCAAGGAGATCAATGAATGCATTGATTGAGGAAGAGATGAGAATGAACTTGATTCAGAGGATTGCAATCTCTCTTGATCCCAATGTTTATTTTATTTTTAGTTCTTACATTTACTTTTCTTGCCATTTTACTTTTCTGCACTGTATTGCTTTCTTTATTTTTATGCCATTTACACTTCCTGCTACTCATCACTCTAATATGATTCGTCTAACTAGGACAATCAATTAAACATTGTTTGCTTAATCCGTTAATCCCTGTGGGATTCGACCTCACTCTTTTGTGAGTTATTACTTGATGACAATTCGGTATACTTGCCGAAGGAGATTTATTGAGAGACAAATTCCCATGCATCAAGTTTATGGCGCCGTTGCCGGGGATTAATTGTGATTAACAAACTACCAGTTGATTGATTTACTAGATTAGACACTTTTCTTTTGTTTTTGTTTTCTTTTGTTTCTTTATTTTCTTTTGCTAATTAACTGTTTGTGATATTTCCTCACTGGGAATTTCCTCATCTGTGATAATGGAGATTCCAATTTCTTTTGGTGATTATTTTTTGAGACAGAGCTTTTTGCCAGAAAAAAAGGAGCATCCATAATACTTTCATCAATCAAATTTCAAGGGAAACTCCCCACCACCACAGAATGATTCGCTTTACTATGCTTATGGTGGGTGGGAGTATCAAAAACATGAAATGGGGTACTTTCCAGAGCCACAAATGGTCCATATTTTGATGACTTTGATCACTACTCAAGCTGTGTCTGGGGAGATCAAAACCAAAGAAATTTCACTTATTCACACCCCATTCATCCAGAGCCATCATCCTTTAATTATTTGACCTCACCTCATAGCTTTCCACATCAAAACCCTTCATCACTTGGACATGCCTCAACACAAAATTCCTTCCCACATTCATATAATTCATCTCACCACTCACACAATGCATTCCATTATACACAAAATTCTTCTCACAGTCCACAAAACCCATATCATTACCCACAAAAGTCACACCACTCTCAGAACATACAACCACAAAACAACCAATTTCGTTCACAAAGTAGTCATTCTCAACCTCCAAATTTCACCCCAGCTGCACACCCTCCCCTCGAGGATAAGCTATCAAGGATAGAGAACCTACTAGCAATGCTCTTGGAAGAATCTAAGGATACGAGGACTTTCCAAGAGGAAGTAAAATCCATTATGCAGGACCAGAGGCTTGCCATTAAAAAGCTTGAGGCACAAGTTGGATATCTATCAAAGCAATTTCATACCTATAATTCCCTTAGTGACACCATGGCAAACACAAGGGAGGAATCAGAAGAAAAAGAAAAAGAGGCACCCATACCAAGTGAGATTTCTATGAAGAAAGAGGAGGTTGTGAGAATATATAAACATAAGGTTCATTACCCACAGAGGTTACTAGTGGTGGCAAAGGAACATGCAAACTCATTCCCAAAAGACTTAATGCAACATCATGTAGAAGAAAGGGAGGAAGTCAATCAAGGGAGCCCACACTCCAATAAAACAGAGAGTTGCATAGAGGGTGAGTTCATTGAACCACCAATTCAAGAAGCACTTGATGAAGAGGATGCTCCAACCATCATACAACACCCAAGTCCTGAAATCAAGGTGGTGATGGCAATCAACATGAGCACTAAAAAGAGGATGGTGAGCAAGAAAAGAAGGACAATATCCATGAAGAAGAAAAGGTCAACCAAAAGCCATCCCACTCCCACCCCAACAAGCAAGTTTACTCAAGCTAACAACAAAAGAAAGCTTGCTGGGGAGAGGCACTCTAAACAAGGGGCATTAACCGGCCCCTCTTTCCTCTTGAGGTCATTTCTCTTAACAAACTGGAAGAAGAGGAAGAAAGTCATGAACAACATGTCAAGCTAATGACATTAAAAGAGCACTTGTTGGGAGGCAACCCAACCGTAGGTAACATTTTCTTTCCTTGCTTAGTTTACTTTCAATAATTTGGCATATGATTGCATTCTAAGTTTGGTGTTGCCATGCAACAATTTCATTTTCAATCTTCACTGGGTACTTGCAACATTCTAAATTGAGAGTGTCACACTAAGTTTGGTGTTGCCACTTATTTTTCATGCAAGGTACCAAGCATACCACCTATTAATGCAATCAAAATGTCTCTGTTTGTATCTCTTGTGCCTTTATTGTATTCTTAATCTGACTTGCTGAAACACATGCATACTCACACTTCATTCTAAGACATTCATGATCCATTATAGACCCCATCACCACTGTTTTAATTGTTGCTTGAGTATAAGCAAGCATTCTAAGTTTGGTGTGGGAAGGGAAAGAATAGGAGGAAAAGGGCAACAACAATGAAGATAAACTACAAGGTGGTAAAGTTCCTTTCTCCTCTTACTTATTTCCAGCACTTTAAATTACATGATTGTCTTATATTTTCTTTGTATGCATGTGTGATTACTCCTTGTGAATAAGCATAATGTGATATTTGATTTGTAACATGTTGCTATGATATCATGATTATCATCTTGAGTTTTACTTGCACCCAATATCTTTAAGAATGCAACAAAGAAATCATTCTTTTGAAAGGAAAATATTGAAGAATTTTATAAATCATGGGGCAAGCAAAAGATTAAGAGGACTGGAGGTTCTAATTTTATGATTGTGTATTGAGGTTGTATGTTTGTGAAAACTTGCATGGGAGCTCATAGACAAGAAATAAAGTTTAGAGAAGTATTATGGAATTTCTCAAACATCTATTGATCCAAGAAGCAGTAACAAAAGAAAACAAAAGAAAAAGAAAAACAAAGAACAAGCCCAAGGCTCTGAGCATCAATTACTAGGAAGAAAAAGAAAGAAATAAGAACTCAAAGAGTTATTGTCCTAGTTAAATGCTTGTGGTAGATTTGTATCAAGGAGAGAGGCTTGAGCAAGTAAATCCTAAGGGGTGCTTCAACACCTAATACCTTAGACCAACTGGTTTGGGAGTATTGATTGAAAGCTTATCTTAAAAAGCCACTTTGATACATGACACCTAGAGTTGAGGCCAAATTCCACAAAGAAAGAAAAATGCTAGAAAATAAGTGCTGCTTCAAGGTGACAATCTATAAAGAGTTCTCCATAATATCATTTGAATGAAAGTCCTAAGATTTAAGACTTCCAAAATGTAAGAACTAATGAGCACTGGAATCCTTGCATCAGCATACAAATTAGAGTTCACCGTACTGCACTTATTCACTTCACCCACTAAGGCATCTTAAGCAATTCTTCAATACATTCCAATTAAGAGAATTCTTTGTGCATAGTTCTTTTCTTGCTTGGAGACAAGCAAGATTTAAGTTTGGTATTGTAATGCCAGGGCATCTTGGCTAGTTTTACTAGCTATTTTTTGTATGCTTTAGGTTGGTTTCATGCATTTTCTTAGGAAATAAGCAAGTATTTGGTTGAAAATGCAATCATACCATGATTCAAGCAAACATTGTGAATTTTGAATGATTTCATGAGAATTATGCATGAATTAAATGATAAATTGGATGATACATGATCCCATGATTAAGAGCAAGACTTTGATGCACTTTGTTTGATTGATTTCAGGTAACAAGAAGCAGAGAAGAGCCACGTTAGTGGCTACGTTAGTGCCACTAACGTGGCCATTAACGTGGAAGAAAAGAGAAGCCCCAACATTAGTGAGAAAGTTAGCGGCATTAACTTTGAAGAAGGAGAGCATGGAACGTTAGTGGTAAAAGTGAACGCCACTAACATTTGCGAAGAAAAGAAGGTCTACGTTAGCTTCCACGTTAGTTACATTAACGTGGGAACTAACGTGGAAGGAAAGGGAAACGCCAACGTTAGTGAAAAAGTGAGTGCCACTAACGTTTGCAAAGCAAAAAGACCCACGTTAATGGCCACGTTAACTACATTAACGTGGTAGTTAACGTGGAAGGAAAGGGAGATGCCAACGTTAGTGGAAAAGGTGATCTCCACTAACGTTTTCAAAGCAAAAAGACCCATGTTAACGGCCACGTTAACTACATTAACGTGGTAGTTAACGTGGGCAAAAGTCTCACCTGGCAGCCTGACCATGCCTTCTTCAAACAAGAATAACTTGAGCCACAAAGCTCCAAATGAGGTGATTTCAATGGCATTGGAAAGTAGGATTCTAGATCTTTTCAGGAATATATGGCACTACATGGTGGACACTAAATTTGAGGGAGAAAATCTGTCTCAAAAGTGCAAAGATGAACATAGTATCAACCTGTAGTAAGGCCAGCTGAGCTCTTCACTTTCCAAGAAGTATAACTCGAGCTGTAGAGCTCAAAATGATGCGCTTCCAATAGGGTTAGAAAGTAGACATCCAAGGCTTTCCAACAATATATAATAGTATGGGGTGGACATTAAGTTTGAGCTCCAGAACCTGGTAATATTAAACCCCTAATCGTTAGCGTTATTGTGACTCACGTTTTCTAGTAACGCTAGCGACTATGCCAGCGACCTTGTCCACTTCAAAGGAGCATAACTTGAGTTACAGAGGTCTAATTGAGGTGATTCTAGTTGCGTTAGAAAGCTGACATTCAGAGCTTTCCAAAGATATATAATAGTCTATAGTGGGAATGAAATTGGAGCACAAATAAGAGGCATCTTTTAAGCCCCAGAAACACCAATTGGTAACAAGTGCAACATAACTTTGGCACTAACGCTGCACCACCTGGACCTCAACTTGATTCACTTCTCTCTCAAGTCCACTTCAAAGCTCAAGGAAGCAAGCTCACAAGTGTCAACCAATCAAGGCCACAAGAAGCATCTAGAATAGGAATTTTCATTTAATTGTAATTTGCTTTTAATTTCATTTTGTAATTTAGGAGAGCCTATATAAAGGCCTTAGTTTGTACATTCAAGGGGGCTGGAATTTAGGAGATTGGGGGATGGAAGAGGGGTATTCGGACTCCCTCCCCTCACACATTTTTCCTTCTCTTTCTTTTCTTTGTACTTTTCATTTATGAATTTGGAAGTTTCAATGTTAGTTTTAATCTTCATCTTTACTTTTCTGCACTTTCTTTCTTTTCTATCTTGGGTAGAGCAATGATCAACTAACTCTTTTCATTGGGTTAGATAGCTCTATTGTGATTCAATGGATCAATTGTAGTTCTTATTCTTCTTCTTCTTTCTTTTCTCTTGATTTTACTAGAGAGCTTTCGATCTTCATCCAATTGGGTAATTGTCTCGGAAGAGAAATTGCTCATACTTGGATTTTCTTTGAACCTTGGAAGAGGAATAAGGAAATCTTGCTAAAAATGCTCTCTCACATTGGATTAGGTTGGGGGTCGGATGGATATTGTGACATGTAATCCTACCAATACTTTGATCTATGAATGTGTGTGGTATAATCAGTGATCAAACTTCATCTCTTTCCATGAGCAATTAAATCAAGAAATTAGGAAATTGTTCAAGCTTAGATAGATTGGATTGCCAAGGAATTGGGATCCAATCACTTAATATTGCCAAGGAGATCAATGAATGCATTGATTGAGGAAGAGATGAGAATGAAGTTGATTCGGAGGATTGCAATATCTCTTGATCCCAATGTTCATTTTATTTTTAGTTCTTACATTTACTTTTCTTGTCATTTTACTTTTCTGCACTTTATTGCTTTCTTTATTTTTATGCCATTTACACTTCCTGCTACTCATCACTCCAATATGATTCGTCTAACTAGGGCAATCAATTAAACATGGTTTGCTTAATCCGTTAATCTCTGTGGGATTCGACCTCACTCTTTTGTGAGTTATTACTTGACGATAATTCGGTATACTTGGCGAATGAGATTTGTTGAGAGACAAATTCCCATGCATCAAAATACATATGGTATAATCAGTGACCACACTTCATCTCTTCCCATGAGTAATTAAATCAAGGAATTGGGCAATTGTTCAAGTTTAGAGAGATTGGATTGCCAAGGAATTGGAACCCAATAACTTAAGATTGCCAAGGAGATCAATAGATGCTTTGATTGAGGAAGAGATGAAAATGAATTTGATCCGGAGAATACAACATCTCCTGAGTCTAATGAATTCCCCATTTCTGAGCTTACCCATTCTCTTTACTTTCTGCAATTTATTTACATGCTCATTTTCCCAATTTCCCATCTAAGATTCTGCACTTTATTTTCTGCTATTTACTTTCTCCCCATTTAATTTTCTGTAACTCTCAAACTACATTCTGTTTAGCTCAACTAGCATACTTTTCCAACTAAAATTGCTTGATCAATCAATTCCTGTGGGATTCGACCTCACTCTATTGTGAGTTTTTACTTGACGATAATTCGGTATACTTGCCGAAAGGAAATTTGTTGAGAGAAAAGTTTTCATGCATCATGCAATATTTCAAATCATCCTGGTGGAATGACAAAACCACTGTTCAGAGCCACTTTTATATTTCTAATATCCACATTGACTCGGATTTAAAAGAGGTGTCAGTTTTAAGAATAGGTTTATTTGTTTAAACCCTAACTAGTTTGTATCCCGTAAATTTAATATCGGTCAAAAGTTTTAAATGTTCAATATTACATTAAATTGTGTAGGCTCCTGAGTGGTGAACCACTAAGCTCAGTTAGGATTAGTCAAGTTTCATCTCAGGGAGCTTGGTCTGCGGCTGATGAACTGAAGCAAGGGTCCATAGGAGTGAAGACCATCGAGGAGGCCCTAAATGTGAGACATAAACTAATGGAAGCATTCACTAACTAATTTTTTATAGAAATATGTGTCATTGTTAATAGTATATATTATACGACTATATACTATACAATTATATTTTGGTTTACATGAAATACGTGTAATAAATAAAGCATCAACCATTTATTAAAAGTAGTTAGATCAAGCTTTGAGCAATTTATGCTTTTCTACGACTACGAGGTCAAATATAAATATGCAACGATTATTCTTAGAATACTACACTTCTAAATGTGATTATGTCTGAGTAAGTTATAACTACTATTTCACTTTGTTATACATAGTTACTAGTTTACTACTACTCATGTAAAGTTTGCGCATCCAAAAATTCTAAAAACTACACACTTGGACTCTAAGAACTATACATCTAAAATATATGTTGACTAATTATTAGCTAGTTTTAATTTTTCTCCAATTTTATCCTATTTCAAAAATACCTAAATATTACAATAACTATTATCAGCTATAATTGAATTAACATATACCATAATTTTATTATGTGAAATGTGACCTATTTTTTTGATAAATTTATTAAAAAAGAATCATATTTGTATAAATTATTTAAATTCCTCGTCATTGTTGCATTCTATTTTATCTAGTAAATGGCTCACAATTCTCCAACTAAGCACATAAATATAGAAGGTTCTTCACATTAATGAATGGCTAAAACCAAAAGTTATAAAGTTCTTATTCAAGAATCTAAAATCCATCAATAAGAGCTATGTTACCTTAATTTGTTTGTTAAGACTATCCAAAAAATATATTTTTATTTATAAACCACACATAATAAATCAAGATGCATATTAATTCATGTACCAAAAATTAGCAAAATACACTTTCAGTGTAAAATATATAATTAACAAAAGATAAGCTGATGTAAGACATTAAAATTAAAATGAAGTAATATGAATTAATAGGACTGTGGTTGGTACACTAAAGAATAAATGATATGATCTATTAGTATTAAAGAAAAGAATGAAAAAATGACAAACTGTGAGACGAACAACTTTTTACACTACTATACAGGTTGTATTATGACTTTTTCTTTCTTCCTTCTTCTAAAAGAAGTGGTGTTTCAATGGTATCATATGTTTTTTGGTCAGGTACTACTCCCTTTAAAATCACGTAGTCATGCAATGCAATCACCCCATTAGGACTACATTTCTTGATGAAGTGAGTAACAAGTGTAGTGTATGTAACAAAATCAGGACAAATACTCTGGGCAATCTTCATCTTCATCAATTCTTTTTCTTCTTCCTTGAACCACACTTGCAGAGAAGGTTTATCAATTTATTACATGTGACTCTATTTGCAAAAATTTCAAGCTCTTCATTTTCAGAGTCAAATTAAACACTATCAATCTATCCACCAGTGTAATATCCACTAATCAAGGTATTAAAGCTCGTTGTATCAAATAATCTTCTCTTTTGTAATTCATCAACTATGTATTTCTGCAGTATCTGTAGAGGCCATTTTTACATAAACTATTAATGACAGAATTGTATATTGTCAAGTTGGGCTTCTCATCCAATAAAAAATTTGGAGCACATCGTTTGTATTACCTAGTTTACAGTATCGAGCAATTATAGTTTCGTATGTATAAACATCAGAAACTAGGCCACGGGTAATCATGCTGCTCAATAATTGCTTAGCTACTGCCATGTTTTGTCTTTTGCTTATATAGTTAAGAAGTATGTTGCGAGAAAAAAAATCTTGTATTACGTTATATTCTAAAATCTGGCTATAAAACTTAAAAGCTTAAGTCAGATTTTCATTTCTGCAAAGGCCTTTGGTAAGGATTACATAGGAGTACTGATCAGGGCATATATGCTTATCAATCGTGTCAGATAGTAGCAAAGAAACTTACCTCAATAATTCCTTCACGATAAAGCCAATATAAAATCGAATTATAAACAACATTATTAGGGACCAATTGTAATGACCCAACTTTCAGTATTTCTAGATAAATACCAATCATTAGGCGTTAGCCATCGGTCAACCTAGGAGATCTAGACTTTGTATAGTATTATATAATATTGAGCATGTTCTTCTCACAATATGCGTTTGTGTCAATTAGTAATACAAATAGATAAGCAGTAATCATAAGTACAGGATGATAAGTATATGGAATAATAACACTTATCCACAACAAAAGATAGTTCGAGATAGATTCATTCAGTATATCATATATACATATGTATGAAATGATATAGACAACTGAGAACTTATAGATTCCAAGGTCCTGGTCTATTTAGGAACCCCATAGACTGGAACTTGGTACTACCAGTAAATAGTTAAAACGTATCCCTCAAAAATACTAATAAATAGAGAAAAATATGTTCTAGTCTCTATGGTGACGTATAATTGCGAAAATCTTTTGTCGCATACTCCATGTACTTTGTAAACAGGGTGGTTGGAGATGTTTGATTCTGTATTCATCTAGCGTCACGTTGTCTCCATCTGTAGAGAGAGAGCAGGAATTGGGTGAGAACTTAAGGTTCTCAATAGGGTACTATCCTAGGAAAGAGAACAGCTGGGTGTTGATCTTAGGGTACTGCTCTAGCGATTCAGATCATCGTATATTTTGTTGTATTAACTCTAAAAGTAAGGATAGCATTCTGTATCTATCCTAGTCTCGATCCCTTATTAACTAAGTCATACTTTATCACAGTAATCATGTAGCAAATTAATAAACCAGCACAACAAGTCACAGAATAAGAGAACAGAAAATACAAACACAGAAAAAATGCATAGAGTACAACACGCAGATAATACACAACCAAGTATGATGCATGCATGTTCCTAATGCAGGCCATGAACTCATGCATCGGTTCACTACTCGCAACCCGACATTACCCAACCCTAAGTATGGATATGGTTACTCTACTGGATACCATCGTGCACAGATACCTCTGAGTTTAAATAAACCATGTACAATCGCGACACTAACAAAAATGGCCCAAGAAAAATGTGCTCCCAGCGAGTAATGGTCCATATGGTGGGCGTCCCTACAACATATGATTCTGGTTCCGTCAGAAATAACATTCCTCCTCCCTAGATAGTCTCTTTGCATGGTTCTGGTTTTGTCAGAGCAGACACTCCTCTTCCCCCAGATAAAATCTTTAGGATTTTTAGTTTTTTCTCTGAGGTACATTATATTAAATGTTCTTTAATGGACTTTTCTACCCTTAGTTTGTAATAACTTCGGGTCTGGTTTTCTACTCTTAGTCTTTTAAACCTGTAATCACAATTACTATTTTGACCTTATTATTTTATGAAATTCTATTTTTTCCCTTTTTACAATAAACTTTTTTTAATCTTTTTCTTTTAGTTTTTAGTGATACTTTTATCCCTAATGTTAACACTTTACCATTTTGTACTCATATTTTTTTTAAAAAAGACTTTTTTATCTCTCATTAAGTTAACTAACCATTTTTACCTTTTACTTTATGTCAAAATTATCATTATACCCTTAAGTACTCTAGATTTTACTTTTAGCCTATTTAGTATCAAAATTTTACCAATCTATCTCTAGAACTCTTCCTTGACAAATTACCCCTAACACTTTTAATTAATGTCAAGTTTACCCCTAATGACACAAAATAGTATTTTTACCCCTAGATTTATGCAAAAGACCATTTTACTCCTAAGTGTTTTATTGATTGACTATTTAAATTTTCGTACCAAGTCCTTTGCCAAAACAATTTTGACAACTCAATTTCTTTATTATCCTAAAAATATTAAATGATCTTAGAATTGCGCAAATCGCACGACTGTCTTAGACTAAGGTTTTTAACAAGTCAAGGATAATAATTTTCTGACCACTATAGATTCAAAAGTTAAGGAAAAATCATGACTTTTTTGGCAGTAGGACAACCGCATACATCTTGTAACACCCTACCACACAGGGCCTTACGCTTAAGTCGTAAAGCAGAGGTGGCAATGTGTTACGACCTCTAAAAGAAAATGATATTTACATAGATACAGTTGGGTGAAATCATATCTAGGAGCCTTGATGAACAAGCTAAACAAATTAATAAACAGAAAATCGTGACACACTCGCAAGGATAATTCGTAAAACGGACAGGTAACATCAAAAGATAACTAAACACATATATATACATATCAGAGTTCCAAAACTCAGATAGCAAGCTCCAGACTCGACCTGCGACGCTAAGGCCGACCAGAGTATATAATTATGTTTATATACAACCCAAAATAAAACTCAAACCACAAAATAAACCCCTGTATCTCCAAGTCGACCTCTAGGAGGGACAAAACACAAAATATACATGCGGAGATTTTATAAACATATATACATAGCCTAATACAAAATATGACAGTCCAAAAGACAGTTCTTCGCTCGTAAAGAGGATACCCAAATGCTCAACGAGGTGTCTCTCGACCTGCATCTGAAAAACAACAACATAGTATGGGATGAGAACCGGAGGTTCTCAGTATGGTAAAGGTGCCCGCATAGTTAATATAAAAGGTCTCGGGAAAGCCAGAGGCATTCCTAAAACTTCGACACTCAGAATCATTCTTAAGGAAAATAAACTAAACCAAAAGTTAGGTAAGCTATCTAAGGTATTCTAATTCTGAATCTAACTTTAACCTAATAATTCACGTTCTGTCTCCTCTAATCCTCCGAATCATTGGTGGGACAATCCTCTCTCCTCACACCTTCGTCAAGAGGAATTTCCAAAAAAAACATACACATACAATTCAAGCAAAGAAAACACAGATAGAGAAGCATTTACAGCAAGTAGAACAAGTAGCAGATAAGTAGAATTTAACAGTTACACAAACTAAAGCATTGTACACCCAAACAAAGCAAACAAATGCATATGATGTATGCCTGTCCTATGGCTGATGAGTCTCATCTGTCGGTTATACAGCCAACCCGACAAGTCCTGGTAGTTAACCATTGGACAGTCCCTCTGTGCGCGCATCCCCAAGCTCAATAATATTCCATGGAGTCAAACTCCAAGCTCAAATATAATATTCCATGGAGTCACACTCCAAGCTCAATAGTATAGTATTCCATGGAGTTAAACTCCAAGCTCAATAATATTCAATATTCATATTTATATGCATGCCCATGGGGGAATCCGGGGAGTTAAAGTGCCCGGTCACATCTTGCGACAGAGGGTCAACAAATAGTTTCAAATACACAAGCCACATAATAATCTCTTTTCCTTTTAAAATATTACCTCAAATCAAACTCCAATTCTTAAAGAAATTTTCGCAATATCTCCTCTAAGACTCAAATTTCTGCCACCCTTCAAGGGTCCCAACTATCAACCAAACACCTCTCAGTCACTCAAATCATGTCCAGTAACAAATTATTTCATAATCAAACAAATACTAATATTAAATCTTTTTCCAAACCGACCAACTTCAACAACAAATTATTGACAACAGCTAAACCTCACATTTTATACCATATACACAATCCATCAATTATTCATTCATTTCACTCGTATCTTAAGGTCTTCTAGCCTATGTTTTCACGTGACATTAAACATTAACTACAAGAAACCAAAACCATACCTTCGTACGGAATCAAAATATTCAAAGCTTCGGAGAAGCTTTCTGACTGAGCTATCGAAGAAGAAAATGTCCAGAATCGTCTATGTCTCCTAAAATTTCCGTTGGCCAAACCCAAAGAAAAGATGAGCTATGTCACTGTCAACTTCCACTAATCAAAAATGGTGCCAACGTGTAGAAGAAGAGGTTACGAATACTCTTACCGGATTAGATTTTTGATTGGAGTTACGGATTGTAAGAAATCGAAACCGAACGTTTAACGGGGTTTACGTTCTTTCGCTCCTCTCCTCTTGGTTACTCTTCTCTCTCGCCTCTCATTCTTGTATATGCATACATATATATATGGCGGCGCAAGTATAATAATAATAATGAAGTAAATATTACTTAATTTCTTCGGTTGATACTATTATATATAGCTAATGATATAATAAGACTATAATAATACTCATACCTAGATATTATATATATGTGTATCCATATGCAATGGCTTTCCATTGAGTAAATGGCTGCCGCCTTACATATATATATGCGTCCATGCATAATAGTAATAATAATTAGAATAATATACATATATATACAATCGTAATGCATAATCAACACTGCCTTTTTTTTTGTGCTTTATGATTAATAATAATAATAATAACAATAATAATAATAATAATAATAATAATAATAATAATAATAATAATAAAAATTTGAATTTGATTAAATTTAAATTATTATAAAATTAATTCAATTACTGATAATAAAAATAATTTTTCTAAAATAAGAAACTCTAATTTTATAAAATAAATTATAAGTTATTTATATTTATATTTAAAATTGAGGTTGCTACACATCTTGTAAAAAAAATCGTTAAAAATCTAATTTAACACATCTAGTCCCAAAATTGGTGAGATTCATCTAGACACATCCTTCTTCCATACCAAACTAGTGTCAGATCCATTGTTGCACTAAGGTGGGAGTTATGCCCTTTGAAAGTTGAGTAATAATCTAACAAATTATGTTTTTTAATTCAGAAAACATGGTTGTTTTCAATTTGCATAACTCTTACCACAAGGCCTCAATTAACTTAAATTTTGGACTAGAGACTCTCAATCCACCCAGCAACAATTGTGCATTGGTTGCACCCCAAGAGCTGTTTAGTTTTAGGAGTTATGAGCATTGAAAGTCATTGTCACAAGTGTTGAAATCTGATTTTTCTTATTTTAGGTAGTGATCTTTAAAAATTTATATCTCCAAATACTTAGCTCCTAAAAATATAAAATTTCAGGTGATAATCTAGATTGAATAAAATTTCAAACAAAATTAGTGTTACTTCAAAATTTAACCCGTGGATGTTGTAGTTAAAAGGCACAAGTTGCTGTACTATTTTACACTTTTTGTAGCTGATTTTTCAAGGACATTTTTCTAGGTGTTTCTCCACTTATTAGTGACTTTTGGGCTTGAAACTTAAATCGAAATTGCTTTTACGTGATGCTCTGTCTCATACAATAATTATAGGCATCAAAACTTCATATTCCACATAAATAACAAGTCAAAAATAGAAGTGCTTCACAAAATTTTTAGAATTACAAATTAAGAATAAATTCACCACAAAATGGTTCATATTAACATCAAATCAAGCCCAAATATATTTTAACTAATTCTAGCTATTATCTCTTGTTTAATTCAGCCCTTAAACCACTCAAACACCCGAAATCAACCAAGCAAAAGGAGGAAGACAATTGATGAATTCTTAGAAATCTTGACCGAATTGGTGTGCTGAAAAAATGATGAATTTTAACCACTTTGAACTTAAATTTCCTTCACTCTTTAAGAGTGCTTCATATGTCCTTTAAGAGTGGTTATCTAGACATGGAAGAGAACAAAAATTCACCTTAAATTCAGCTTGAAAAATTGAAAAGAATAGGTAAATAACAAGGACTTACCTTACTGGAATTTTGTGTGAAAATACAAGAATTAGCATGAATGAACAAAGAATTGTGCTTGAATTCTTGAAGAACAAGTGAAGAATAATAGAAGAACTACTTGAATGCTCGATGAAAAAGTAAAGAAAAGGTGTATAAATGTTCTCTTTCTCTCTCTCAAAACTTAGTTATTTTCTCTCTCAAAGTAGGCAAACTTTTTTTAATTTTGTTTAATGTGACCTCTTAAATAAAAGGCTAAGGTAAAGCTTGAAATAAATGTGATAAAAGGTGCTAAGAATTTCATAGTCAAGGACTGAAGATTAATAAAAAAGGGGCGTGAAAACGAAAAAGCTTGGTCAGTCTCATAATGACGTGTTTATTTGCTTTCCACCATTTCATCACAGAGCCTCAACGCCTCCTCTAAACTTCCCCACCTAGTATACCCATATATCAAAGTAGCATATGTTTAAATACTCGGTTCTTTAGTTGCCTTAACCATTTTATGATGCATTTTATCTACAAGTAATAATTTTTCATTGTTGCAGAATCCGTTGATTATGCAGTTGTATGTAATAGAATTGGACCAAACAAAATTTTCTAACATCATGGTCATCCTTTTTAAAAGTTTCAAGGAAAGACCCAAGTTATTAATCTTGCACGCCGTGTCTATGATTACATTAAACGAGACTATATTGAAAAAAATTCCACCCTTTATCATCCTATATAACACTCAGATAGCTTCCACTAGTTGGCATTCCTTACACAGAGCATAGATAACCAAATTAAAAGTATTCATATGTAACCAAAAGAACCTATTCCTCTATACAAATTCAAAAAACTATCGATTTCATTCAATTAGAACAAGTGATTTAGGAAATTATTCGAAACATGAATAGTATTAAAACAACCCCAGCTTCTTAAATTATAGATGACATCATAAGCGCCTTCAGTAGTCCTAGTCTGAGTACAATCCCTCACCAATAAATAAAAAAATGCAATACTAGAGCAACATCTTCGATAACTCTCTATCAATATTTCCAACAATACTGATGGAGGAGTGCCCTTTTCAGTAATCAAATTTCTCAAAAGAAATAAAGTTTTATCAAATTTTCTTTACTTCTCTAACACATGAACCAAAGTACAACAACAAATCCAATAAGTGAGGGAACAACCCTCCAACCCTGTTATAAAAATCCAAAGCCAACTGTGGTGAGTTTTGAAACTTGCAAACGATATGACTCACCAAAGAGATGGTGAGCTTGGGGGAGAGTCACTTCAAGATACTCCATCTCTTATGCTTCAAATTAACACAAATAGCTCTAAAAACAATATCTATAGAACCTGAATTTAAGAAACGCTAACCAGCATGAAAAGCTCGAGCCAAAAAGTTTTGAATTTTGGATGAAAAGAAGGTAAAAAATTTACCACTTTATCGAATAGCCAGCCAAGTTCTATGTACACTGTATTTAAAAAAAATACACCCTTTACCCCTTTACAGCGATAATGCATAATGGATGAAACTAGGACCCATTTGGTAAGTGTCCATGTCTATCAAAGACATGGACACGGTTACACACGTCCAATATTTGTTTTGTGAGACATAAAAAAAGAGAGACACGGTTACATATAAAATACGTGTATTTTGTGTTTCTCTGAAATAATGAGACACAAATTTTTAACCGAAGACAAATCTTAAATTTTATTTTTGGATGAATGTACCCTTAATATTTTTTCAAAATTTCAAATTTATCCTCATCATTTAGCCTCTTCTTCTCTCACCTTCTTCTTCTTTTTTTCCATTTTCATCTTCCAATGTAGCCACTCCTCATCCTCCTCCTCTCGCGATTACGGGTCACTGCGATCTTCCATTGCAGCCATTCCTCCTCTCCTCCTCCTCTTCCTCCTCCTCCTCCTCTTCTTCTCTCACAGTTACAGGTTACCGCATCACCCCATCATCGCTATCGCAGATTGTCACTCCTCCTCCACAAAATCTCGTTGTGCCTTCTTCTCTCGTAAATACGAGTCACCGCGTTTTTCCTCCTCGCCGTTGCGGATTGTCACTGCCACAGTCTCACTGCGTCACCATTACGGGTGTCATTGAATCACCGCTATCATTTTTCATATCTATTTAAGCTCCCTCTATTTTCTTTTTTTTTTTGGGGGGGCTAGATATGCACTTTTTCGTCATCTCTCATCTTCATTTCTGTTTTTTTATTAGTTTTTATTTTTAAAACATAATTGTGGAAATATTTCATACTGTTTCAAGTTTTAATTTGAATTGTTGAACTAGTGATTAAATTTTATTGATGATATTGATTTGGATTGAGGCTAAAGGATTAGCATTGATGGTGGAAACAAGGAATAATGATGGTGATGGTGGTGGTTATTATTGGGATAAAATTGACATTTGAATGAGATAACAGTGTGGTGTGTATTATTACCAAGCATGATAAAAATATTTGTGTATACATGTGTCTATGTCTACTTGTATATTTGTATATGTCTTTGTGTCGGGAGAACACCAACCAAACACAGATGAAAAATTATCTTGAGAAGCTCCTTCTGCCGCAAAAAAAAAAAAAAAAAAAAAAAAGAGTTAGCTTTACTTTTCTTAAGAACTACCAAAGAAAGAGAGAAGAAGCAATTCTGTTGTAGTGAACCGTAACTTGAGAAACAATTTCAGAATATTGTTGACAATTGATTAGAGTCTAGAGTCTGCCTTTTTTATTTCAGATTTGTTAAATGCTGAAAGGATGGACGACACATATCTGTTTGATAAGTGTCACTTACACTAATTCAAAAGTTGTTGTGTGAACTTCATTCGAAATCTGTTTTTTAAGGCTAATAGTCATAACTTATTGTTGGTTCTTGCTCTGTAGACATGATTACTGAAATAGTTGAAAGGAGGACCCAAAGGATTTGGTTACCAGTAAAGGTAAAAAAATCAAACGTCTGGCTGTTGTGTTAGAAGATTTAGAGTATGTGCTATTTCAAAAAAAATTGGCTAATCTATATAAACATAGTTTTAGACTATACAATACTATAATGCATTTTTATGTTTTCGACATAAACGATAAGATTGGGTGTACTTTGTTTAGGGAGATGGTGTATCAAATCCTTCCATACCTTGAAGAAGGAAGTGTAGAACCCCTTATCGTTGTGCTGTAATATTTCAAAACATCCTACTAGAATGGCAAAACTACTGTTCAGAGCCACTTTTACCTTTTTAAGATCCACATTGACCCGGATTTAATAGAGGTAGTCAGTTTTAAGCACAAATTTATTTGTTTAAATTTTATCCAGTACATTTAATATCGTCAAAAGTTTTAGAAGTTCAATATTACATTGAATTGTGTAGGCTCTTAAGTGGTGTACTACTAAACTCAGTTAAAATTAGTCATGTTTCATCTCAGAGAATTTGGTCTACGGCTGATGAACTGAAGTAAGGGTAAGTGAAAGTGAAGACCATCGAAGAGGTCCTAAATGCCACAGAGATAAATTAATGGAAGCATTCACTAATTAAATTTTTTTTATATAGAAATATGTTTCAATGTTATTAGTATATATTATACGACTATATATTATACGACTATATTTTGCTTTACATGAAATCTATGTAATAAATAAAGCATAAACCATTTATTAAAAGCAGTTAGATCACGCTTTGAGTAATTTATACTTTCTTCTACTATGATAAGGTCAAATATAAATATAAAGCATTATTCTTAAAATTACCACACCTCTAAATGTGATCATGTTTAAGTTAGTTGTAAATGTCATTTCATTTTAATATACATGATTACTAATTTATTACTACTCATACAAAATTTGTATTTTTAAAAATTTCAAAAACTACACGCTCAAATTCTAATAACTATACATCTAAGATATTATATTAACTAATAGTTGATTATTTATTGACCAATTTTTATTTCTTTTCAATTTTATCATATTTCAAAAATGTTTAAATGTTTAAATGTTATAATAACTACTCTCACCTATAATTATATTAACATATACTATAATTTATAATCTAAATTATGATCTTTCTATTCTTTTTGATAAATTTATTAAAAAAATAATATTTGTATAAATTATTTAAATTTATCGTCACTGTTGTATTCTATTTTATTCAGTAAATATTCTAACATTAAAAAATATAGATATATTTTTGGTGTTTGCTTTGATGCGATAATAAATTTATATGTACTGATGCAATAAAAATATAGACAAATAATATAACACATAAATTATATTTTTCACGTCAGTATTTATTTATTTTTTAAATATATTATGTAATTATTTTTATTAAAATATCTTTATAATTTAATAAAAATAAAAATATTTTATTATTTAATTTTATAAAAAAATTTAAATATTTTTTATATTAGACACAAATTATCTTTTTTAATAATCAAAATTTAAAATTTAATTAACTTTAATTTTAGATATTTAAATTTTAAATAATTTAAAAAATAAAACAAAAATACATCTGAAAATTTAAAAAAAAAAATCAAAAGAGTTGTTCATCTTCCCGGACTTGTCTTCTTTCTCTCCTGGAAAGAAGAAGAAGAGCAGCTCCGGCTCCGCCTCCACCGGCAAGAATCTCGGCCTTTTATGCTTCAACGAAGACGACGCCCAAGACCTGCTCCGCCAGGTTTCCAAGATGGATCCTCCCATGCGTGACGGTCCCAAACCTGCTAACCCTAACCCTTTCCCCGAGCTCCAATCAGCACTGTTTCTTTTGGATCCGACGAAGGCGACGACGCCGGGCTCTTCTGCTTTCTCTCTTTTTCCAGAGCTGCTCACCATTCCTCCTAGTTGTGCGTGGTTCGAATCTGTTGCAGCTGCCAGAGACGAAGCCCTTCGTGTACCACTGCTCGCTGCTTGCCTGAAGCTTTCCTCTGCTCTGCTCTGCTCCGCTGCACCTTCTCAAGCGCAACAAGTCCATCGCCACACCAAGAAGATTCCGCTCGCTCCTCGACCCCGCTATCTCCATGGACTCTGTGATTGCAAATTTGACTTGTTGGTGGCAGGGACGCAAATTGGAGCTGTGATTTTGGTAAATGTTAGCATGCTTTAGCCTTGCTCATACCATTACTAATTGGAATTTCTTCAAACGGGACATGATTTTAATCATATGATTGTCTGGATTTTAATTACTTTTTTTCTCTTTGGTTCAATCTCTTTTATTTCTTTGTTTTGCCAAAAATATGCAGTATGATGATCATACTTTAACTTCCTATAGTTACGATTATTGCATTTCACTACTAGAATTCCTTTCAACTGAATTTTATTGATGTTGAAAATTCGAGTTTGTGAATGTTCAATTTTGTATTTTTCAAATATCTCAAGCATCATGTATTTGTTTCTTCGTAACAAATGTTGGCAAATGAGTTGCTTGTCATTACTTACACTCTTAAGATCTGGAAACTAAGAACTCTGTTGGTTCATACTTGTAACTTTGAATGCTTAATTAATTTATAGGGAGTGTATTGCATCTTTTAAGATATTCCAAGGATTTCATAGAGCGGATTGGTCTTTTCGTGCAGCTGGTTCTGATGTTGTGAGCGTGAAATGTAAGGCTGATCGTGTTGATAGTGGCTACGTACTTAATGGAAACAAGATGTGGTCTACTAATGGTCCAGTCGCTCAAACATTGGTATGTTTCTTCAATCGTTTCTGCATTTTCCCATCCTTTTTGTATTGACTTTGCGCTTGTTTAATTTGCCTTTATAAATGTAGAAGGGCAATGTTTCCTCAAATTGTCAATGAAAATGCTAATTATAGCACATTTGATTAATAGTCTGCATAGATGCTGAGAATGTATAGCACATTTGATATATTGAACTGAATCAGGTTGTCTATGCAAAGACAGACATAACAGCTGGGTCAAAAGGAATCACTGCATTCATCATCAAGAAGGGAATGCCAGGGTACTTATAGTGAACCTAGTCAAATTTAAAGTGTACTAAAGTCTCTGCATTTCAAGCTTACAGTTCAGTTATTTCTTGAAAATAAATAAAAATATTAAGGCAGTAATTTTATCAAATATAAAAGGCTGGTTACTGGCTCCTTGTCTCATCTTATAGTTCAAATTTGATTACCAAGTCCTTAGCTTGCAAAATTCCTTCTCTGAAAATTGAGGAAAAAGTAAAGTCATGTAACTGAAAAATAAATGGCTAAAACATTGAGGCGGTCCATAAATGACAAGTCACTTGTATATGGGGGAAATTAGGAGTGAAAGATGAAAATTATGAATTTTGCTTCTGTTTGATTTCAGATTCAGCACGGCCCAGAAATTGGATAAACTTGGGATGCGAGGAAGTGATACGTATGTATGCATGCTCTGTGACAACTTTTCTATACTTAATCCATTTTTAGTCGATGTCCCTTCCTTTTACTGATAATAAATGACTTGTGTTGGCAGATGTGAACTCGCGTTTGAGAATTGCTTTGTTTCTGAAGAAAATGTTCTTTGGGAAGTAGGAAAAGGTCTTGCACAACTTTAGAATAAAATCATCTTTATGTTATTTTGTATATTCAACCCTGCAAAAGTTTGTTGTATGACCATCATTGGTCTTCTATAATATCCTAATAAAAAACTGCTTGTGTTATTCGTTGTATGCGTGCCAACCATAGTTTATAATATCAGTTCTTGTTTTAGGAGTCTATGTCATGATGTCTGGTTTGGTTCTGGAGAGACTTGGTTTGGCAGCTGGTCCCCTGGGTATCATGCAGGCATGTCTTGATGTGGTCCTTCCTTATGTTGGACAAAGAGAGCAGTTCGGTCATCCTATTGGGGAATTTCAGTTTATACAGGTCTATATAGTTGAGAAATGGTTTTTCTACAATCATCCTGGCATTTTATTGCATGTGGTTTTTAGACATTACATTGTAGATCGATCTTGTTACAGGGGAAAGTTGCCGACATGTATACTTTATCGTCCTCAAGGTATGAGATTCTAATGTCTGGATGCTGTTTCTCTTTCTAATTTAGCTTGCTTGGCAGCAGGATAACATTTTTCATTTCAGGGCTTATGTGTATTCGGTGGCTCGGGACTGCAACAATGAAAAAGTAGACGCAAAGGTGCATCCACATATCTTCATCCTGTGGTTAACATAGTACATTAAATATTTCTTGAAAACATAAGCACCATCAGGTTTTTTAAATAAAATGACAAATATTTACTATTGAAACTCCTTCCATAGGGTATTCTCTTTCATTTTTTTCTTTTTATTTTGTTTCAGGTCCATTTTGACATAGTATTATACCAACATATGAGTGTCGTGGCACGTGTGAAATGCAATACCATTATGCTGTCACGATAGACTAAGAATAAATTATCATTGCTAAAATGTTAGCATATGTTTCTGCAATGCGTTCTGAACTCAAGCATCAAATTGACTTAAGATGTTGACTAATTACAACTCTACTTGCGGATTTTCTGTCCGATCCTCGATGCAAGAAACTTCTATAGTTTCTTGATTTTTCATTGGTATTGTTTCCTATTCATTGCAAAACATGATGTAATGGCTACTGCTTTCAAGATTGTGCTGGAATTATACTTACAGCAGCTGAGAGAGCAACCCAAGTTGCTTTGCAGGTAAATAGTTTGCACAGGTTATTTGTTGCAGCTACTATTCTGAGTTTTTTGGGTAATACTTTTCAGCCAAAATTTATAGAAATCATGATGACTATTAAATATAGTGGTATAGTAAGAGCTCAAGTGATTTTAGAAAATTATTAACTCCGCATAGGTTCTTACTCCTACATTTTGGGTAAATTACGTTTGACCTCTCTTGAAGTCAGATGATACTATTCGTCATTAGTATCGATATGACAAATTAAGAAACTTTGGGATAATAGCCTAAAATCAGTGAAGGTCGGCGTAATTTACACTTAACTATTTTTTCTGTTTTCTTCTCGTGTTACTGTGCTTATAATTAGCCATCATAATTTGCAGGCAAAACAATGTTTGGGAGGAAATGGATATGTGAATGAGTATCCAACTCCTCGTCTTCTGAGAGATGCCAAACTATGAGAATGGTGCAGGAACTAGTGAGATCAGAAGAATGATTATTGGACGTGAACTCTTCAAGGAGCAGTAGTGAAATGTTCATTATGTAACAGTAAATGTTCATTCATCAAAGGGGAACAAAATTAGTCATGAGAATCCATTATTAATAAAGGAAAGCTATTTTTACCAAAAATGTTTCATTTGTTATTTGTAGTTAATTTGCACATTCATAACAATACCAAGTAAATATATTGCACAAGATGGAACCATGGCATGAAATTAAGAAATGATCACCATGATTTCAAAGAGTATGTAACTCGAGCAGTTACAGGTTACACAATGCTAATAGTTCAGAATTTTTCTGGGGTTAAGAAGAGCTCATAAGATAAATTATCATAACACAAATAGCATTAAAGTGCATGCAGTAAATAAGATAGAAACAAGGCTAACATAACATAACATGATTGATCTCAATTACAGCCCTGAAACTTTAGACTTTGAGAACTGTAGGAGAATAATAATTTGGTTGGCCCACTGAGGAGGACTTTGAAGGCTCCAGAATCATCCAAACTGCTATTAGTTTCATCGTTGATTATCCCAATTGTCATCTTCTCCACTTCTTCTTGGGAATATATATGGATCTTGCACACCACATTGCAAAACTCACTGCAGCCAAAGATAGCATTGCAACTTTTTAGCTTTCATTATAACATGAAAATCAATTATGAAGTAGAAAACTTACTGCCATGGATCATCCTCGCACAACCTTAAAACTAAATACGATATATATATATATATATATATATATCATTTGAAACTGAAATTAACAATTTGATCATTTGAGATTCCGTATCAAACACCAATCCTCATGTCTTTGATGTCAAATCAGTTATCAACTTTTAAAACCATAAGTATTAATTGTATCTGCCTCTGCCATATCTATAGTTACATCCACCATATCATCACTTTCATCGGAACTACACTCATACTCAAACTTAAATCATCAGAGTGATCACCATTCTTATACGACTCTCTGTCATTATCATCCATGACTGAGCTTACAAATTTAACAACATTGATACTGTAAGCTACTAAATAAATGCTAGAAGAATGGAATAATCAAAATGAACTCAGTTTTTTATCACTAAAATTATTAGTCAATCAAATTCTATGAAAGCTAAGAGTTATTAGTGCTTAAGAATGTTATTATTATGGCAACCAACAGTTACAGGAAAAAATGCTGACTTATTAGCTTTCTACGTTCTTTCTTTTGAAAACAACAATACAACGCGTTCAGATAAAAATAATCTGACTTATTAGCTAGGAGCATCATCTTTATCTATATAGCTATACAAGCATAACAACGTGAAGATATATATGCCTAGTAAAGAAATAGTTAACAATCTACTCTCATGGTTTCTAGTATATCAGAATATACATGAATATGCAATCTTAATGTACATAATACTAACCTATTCATAAGAAAGAGAGAGTATCACTACCACACTTAAACAAAATAATCAGCAATAATAAAGTGTAAAACTTACACCAGAGATGAACATTAAAAAGGGGGAAAATTAGCACACAATTAAGCAATAAGTTGGCTTTAACCAATTCAAATTGTCAGCCAAATCACAAGCGTCAATTAATTACTAAGTGCTTTAATTTGAGAATTTCATAGAAATTGACCTCAACTCAGTCACCCAATTCTACATACATATGCTTTTCAAGAAGCTATCCACGCACTACTACACATATTTTAGCCAAAATGGAAACTTGTAATTTCTTAGCTGCTTCTTAGTTATTAAAAAGTTCCATTTAATTTGCTTCTCCAGTTTTTTAATACAAAGGACATTGAAAATTTTAGTGTTTTCATATATGCAAATTTAGTCCTTAACAAAATGCTTATTCTAAACAAATTCGTAGGGGCAGAGAATATGTGCAAAACTCTTTAGCACATCTATTTATACTTTGCTTTATTCAGTCATCCAAATTTTTTGGTACTACAGTCTGCATATATAGTACCAACTTTTTATATATCTATTTTATTATGATGATTTCCTTAATTACAAATATATATATCGTTACAACTTGCAAGACATAGAGCTGCTGCGTATCAGGTTTGGCAAGAAAGCTAACTGGAACTTTCTTGAATAAAAAAGATAGAAAGCAATAAACTAAAGAAAAAAAAGGAATCAAGTTTTGTGATTTGTTATTGATCATAAAACAAGAAATCAGAATTATAGCTTTCTCTCTACAATGAGTGATGCTATACATCACTCTTCCTTAACCAGCTGTTGCAAATAGGCTAATTCAGTAATTCTAACTACCTAACTGTCACTCTTTTCCTTTTTTGTTTTTCTGTTAACAATGAAACAATAAAGTAATAAAAAATTGCAGAATCAAGCAAGAAAGTTATAGAGACTATAGAATTTGGAAAATCAAGATTAATCAAAGCTATCTTATGAGAGACAGCTACAAACCAAAAGGTAAACTCCCTATAGATTAACTAAGCATTCAAAATTACAAGTAATGACAACAAGCTATGCTAACAAGCTTATATGCATCATCATTCTAAGTACATTTCTAAAAATGTTGAACAAATCCAATTTAAAAGGTCTCTAACTTTATATATGACATCAACATTTTTTTTTCCGCTTCATAAATCATAAACAAAAAAGATAAATCAACTGACCATTATTATATATCTAAATATTTAGAACTAGTTTCTAAGTCCTTTAAACTTCCAATGCTGATGAGTATTACCACCACTCTCATTGTAGACGCATACAACTACAACTCATCTCTAATTATTGTTTGTTTTTTCTATGTGCACTTCTCTATTCCCCAGCTTTTGCCTAAAATCCATACAGTGAACTGTTGTTGTAACTTTCAAAATCAAACATATTACAATACTATAAACAAAAACTCAAATGAGATATCCAGATTTAAGCAACTGAGAGGAGAACCTGGAAAACAGGAACAACAGGAAAGCTATTGGCAGTAGAGCCAGATTTCTCCCTCACCTGTGTAATGCACAAAGCATAAATGATTACTTCATAACTTGAACCACGAGTAACAGCCCAAACAGGGCTATTAAAAAGTTATATCAACGTAAGAAAATTGAACATCAATACATAATACTGAGAGCAAAATAGAACTCACTTGCAGGGCATTCTTTACTTCAGATTGCTCAGGTATCAATCTAAATGCCATGCCATTCACCTTCAGCTGAAAAACCTATCAGAAACAGAAATTTTAAGATAAATACTAGAATGGATGAAATTGAAATTCAAGGACAGGAACGAGAATGCAATGAAGAAATTAGGGAACTTTGTTGAGCACAACGGGAACAACTTTGGAGCCGCCACGCATGCGAGGGTCGACCGTGGAAACTTGGCGGAGCTGGGCTTGGGCTTGAAGCAGAAGAGGCTCCGACAACCAGCAAGAACTCCTCCGACGGGTAGCTGAGCGCATACACGGGGACATCCTCGATTTTCTCTTATCCTCTATTAATTTAGAAAATTTGACAGGGTATCGTGCATGTTTAGGGCCATTATTTTGTTAAAAAAAAAAATTTTTAATAAAAAAAATCTTTTTTTATTTTTTAAGGTGTTTGGCAAATTTCTAATACTAAAAGTAATAGTACTAGTAAAATAAAAAAATTCTTTTTTGAGAAGCTGTAATTTACATCTTTTTCTAAAAGATCTTTTTTTCTTATAAAAAAAGATGTTTTTCATATAATAAATAAACAAAAAAATACTTTTATATTGTTATATCCAAACATAATTGATAGATAAACAACTTTTCTTATTTTTTTATATTGAGGAGAGGAAGAACGCTGAACCCTAAAGAAGATAAACAACTTTTCTTATTTTTTTATTTTTTAGAGTGGCTCATAATCCTCCAGTTAAGCGCATAAATATAAAAAGTTCTTTTCATTAATGAATGGCTAAAACCAAAAGTTATGAAGTAGTTATTCAAGAATCAAAATGCAGCAATAAGAGTTGTTACCTCAATTGGTTTATTAAGACTATTTAAAAAATATATTTTTATTTATAAATCATGCATAATAGATCATGCAGCATATCAATTTATGTACAAAAAATTAGTAAAATGCACTTCCCGCGTACAATATATAATTAAAAAAAAATAAGCTAATGTTCGACATCAAAATTAAAATGAAGTAATTTGAATTGACAGGAATATAATTGGTACACTAAAGAATGAATGGTATGATCTGTCAGTATTAAAGAAAAAAATGGAAAAGTGACAAACTGAGACCAGACAACCTTTTAGAATACTATACATATCGTATTATGACTTTTTCTTTCATCCTTCTTCTTTTAAAAGTGGTGTTACAATGATATCATATGTTTTCTGGTCAGGGACAACTCCTTTTAGAATCATGTAGTCATGTAATGCAATCACCTCATTAGGACTACATTTCTTGATGAAGTGAGTAACAAGTATAGTGTACGTTACAAAATCAGGACAAATACCCTGGACAATCATCATCTTCATCAATTCTTTTGCTTCTTCCTCGCAACCACACTTGCAAAGAAGGTTTATCAGTGTATTATATGTGACTCTATTTGCAGAAATTCCCAACCTTTTCATTTCCATCGTCAAATTAAACACTTTATCAATTTGTCCACTAGTGCAATATCCACTAATCAAGGTATTAAATGTCGTTGCATCAAATAATCTTCTCTTTCGTAATTCATCAACTATGTATTCTGCAGCATCTGTTGAGGCCATTTTACACAGACCATTAATGACAGAATTGTATATTGTCAAGTTGGGCTTCTCATCCATCTTTATCATCCAATCAAAAACTTGGAGCGCGTCGTTTGTGTTACCTAGTTTACAGTATCCATCAATCATAGTTCCGTATGTATAAACATCAAAAGCAAGGCCACGAGTAATCATGTTGCCCAATAGTTGCTTAGCTCCTGCCATGTTTTTCCTTTTGCATATATAATTAAGAAGTATGTTGTGAGAAAAAGAATCATGTATTAGGTTATGTTCTAAAATCTGGCTATGAAACTTAAGAGCTTCAGTCAGATTTCCATTTCTACAAAAGCCTTTGGTAAGAATTGCATATGAGTATTGATCAGGCCATATATGCTTATCAATCATGTCAGATAGTAGCATAGAAGCTTCCTCAATCCCTCCTTCACGATAAAACCAATATAAAATCGAATTATAAACAACGTTATTAGGGACCAATCCCCTTTCCACCATTACATCACAGAACCTCAGTGCCTCCTCCAGACTTCCCCACCTAGCATATCCATCTATCAAAGTAGCATATGTACGAACACTCGGCTCTTTACCAGCCTTGGCCATTTTATGAAGCATTTCTTCTGCAAGTAATAATTTCCCAGTCTTGCAAAACCCGTTGATTATGCAGTTGTACGTAACAGAATTGGGCCAAACAAAATCCCCTGATATCATGGTCATCCTTTTAAAAAGTTTCAAGGAAAGACCCAATTTGCCAATCTTGCATGCCGCGTCTATGATTATGTTAAACGAGACTATATTGGGGAAAATTCCACCCTTCATCATCCTATATAAAACTGAAATAGCTTCCACTAGTCGGCATTCCTTACACAGAGCATAGATAACCAAATTAAAAGTATTCACATTTTCCATGTAACCAAAAGAACCCATTCCTCTATACAAATTCCAAAATCTATCGATTTCATTCAATTGCAACAAGTGATTTAGGAAATTATTCCAAGCATGAATAGTAATGAAACAACCCCGACTCCTTAAACTATAGATGACATCATAAGCACCTTCAGTAGCCCCAACCTGAGTACAAGCCCTCACCAATGAATCAAAAGCCGCAATACTAGAGCAACATTTTCGATAACTCTCTATCAATACTTCCAACACCACCAATGGAGAAGTACCGTCTTGAGTAATCAAGTTTCTCAGCAGAAACAGGGCCTCATGAAATTTTCTTGACTTCACTAGCACATGAACCAAAGTGCAACAGGAATCTAATGAGTGAGGGAACAACCCTCCAACCCAGTTATAAAAATCTAAAGCCAACTGTGGCGAGTTTTGGAACTCGCAAACAACTTGGCTCACCAAAGAGCTGGTGAGCTTGGGGGATAATCGCTCCAATACACTCCATCTCTTATGCTTTAAATTAACACAAATAGCTTTGAAAACAATATCTCCAGAATCTGGGTTTAAGAAACGCTTACCAGCATGAAAAGCTCGAGCCAAAAGGTTACGACTTTTGGATGAAAAGCTCAAATTCATACCATCATCAAATAGCCAACCAAGTTTTACGGACACTGTATTCAAAAAAATACAACCTTTATAGCGAAAATGCATAATGGATGAAACTAAAAAACATAAGAATATAAAATAGGAAAAAAGTAAAAGTTCAATTTTAGCTGAGAAATTACCTTGAGAAGCTCCTTCTGCCACCAAAAAAGAGTATGCTTTTCTTCTCTTAAGAACTGCCAAAGAAAGAGAAAAAACAATTTTGTTATAGTGAACCATAACCCGAGGAAAAATTTCAGAACATTGTTATTGACTGTTGATAAGAGTATAGAATTTGTCCTTTTTATTGGGCCTTGAACAGTGAAGCCCATAACTCGAGCCTAATAAAAAAGACAGACTCTAGACTCTAACCAACGGTTAACAACAACGTTCTGAAATTATTTCTCAGGTTATAGTTCACTACAACAAAATTGTTTTTTTTTTCTTTGGCATGTCTTAAGAGAAAAAAGCTCAATTTTTTTTGGAGCAAAAAGAGCTTCTCAAAATAATTCCTTAAATAAAAAAAAGTGAGTTTCTTCTTCTCTTAAAAACTATGTGAAGTACAAACATTTAAACAATTTAGATTCTAGTATGTCAACAAGGCATAAATGTACAAACTTGACAATCAAAGCAATAATCAATATGAACAAATATCACCAAGTAATAAATACATTATTCTTAATCAATTGCCTAAACATGAATCATTAATTCAAATTACATAGTAGCTACAACATGCAATTTAAAATCCAAATTAGTCATAGAGCCATATTATCGAACAGTTAACGTGCAAAGACATAAACAATACAAAATAACACTAACAAACATTCTTTCAATATCAATTCACAAAATTCAGCATCAATGACACAAATCAACAACATATTGCAGTGGTTCAGCAGAATATCAATCAATCAGTCCAAACAAATTGAAATTCAAACTCAAGGAGCATAATAGCATGATTAATTACTTATCAAGATTGTGGGAACCGAACCGGTCATTGAACCGGTTCAATGGTTCAACCGGGATCAAACCGTGGTTAAACCGTTTTAATTAAATATATAATAAATTTATTAAAATTTAATATACATGTAAATATTATAGAAACTAAAGCAATTTATTATAAATATTTGTACATTTCAGTGTAAAAGAAACCTACATATCATAATTAAATCAATTTCTTTCTTCATTCTCAAATTCTCTTTCACTCTCTCTGACTTTTTGCACAACAATAAACTCTACATAATTCTTATATCCAGGTTCATCATCTCAGAGCAATTCCTTTACCTCTAATCACATCCTTGGCAACAACATACACTTCTTGCTTTTGGAGGCCAAAACCCAAAAGATCATGTTCAAGAATCACAAAAAAGAATTCAGAATAACAAACTTACATGGTGATACAATTAGTATTGGGCTAGCCCAATTAGAGAGCTATACTATAAATAGGAGTATGATGTAATAATGTAGGATATGCATGATGTAATTGGAAACTCTATTTTCCCTCTTTGGCCCTAAGTCTAGGGATTTCTCTTCTACTCTCTCTTATTATCTCTAATTCTCCCTAGTTCTTGATACAAATTCGTATCAAATGGTGCTTTCATTGAACACCATACCAAACTCCCACGGTAATTCCTCGAATTTGATTTGGGATCAAATTCAAACTAGCTTAGATCACTTGAATTCAAATTATCAAGAAAGGACCAAGATGCTTGAAGATATTCAGGTAACTTGCAACAAAATTTGTGCAACCTTGCGCATTCATCAACGACTCCAGCAGCCTCCAATGTTCCAGATTCACGACAATCCAGAAGCAGATAATTCAACAACTCCTGAAGCAGAAATTTTCACAGCTCTACAATTTGGAGAACAACACACCACAGAAGCAGAAGGAGAATCCTCGGATTTTAATTTGGTAATTCAATCACAACAACAGCAACTTGAAGAATCATCACCAAGCAGAAAATTCAGTTACTCATCACACAACAATTCAGCAACAAATCTACAAGCAGAAAATCTCACAACAAACTCAGATTATGCAATACAAACAGAAATTCCAGTTCACACAGAAGAAGAAGATGAAGAAGACGAAGAAGACGCAGAAGAAGAATCAGATTTGTGTTTCCTAGTCCAACCACAGCAGCAACAAGCAAAATCAACAGAAATGGCAGTTCAAACAACAATTCAGCAATCCTCATTGTCAAGTCATAGTTACAAATATGCGGTGCCACAATTTCAGCAACAACAACAAAATTCATGCCAAACTTCAAAAATCATGGAGGCAGAAGAAGAATAACTCGATGCAAACTCAGATTCAACAAACAATTCCACAACAAATTTGCAGAATGTATCAACAATTTTAGATCCAGATTTTCAATTCCACATCCAAACAAAACCGCATCAGAGATATCTTTTTCCAGGAACAAGTTCAACCGATTTGAACACACAAGCAACCCGAATTTCAATTCTGGAATCAGATTTCCTGATTCAGGGACCAGCTTACCTGTATGCCGGAACGCAATCTTTGGATGCCGGTGGTCGTCCGTGGCGGGGAACAAATCCGGTCGAGGACGAAGCAGCGGCATATCTGACAACAGGTAGCGGCGCCGAGGACGGCACCTCCGTGAGGGGGGAGCAGATGCTCGCGACGCCCTGGGTTGACGGAATGGCAGCAGCGACCGGCACCGGAGATCCTCGAAGGTGTGGCGGAGGGTTCCGGCGCGTTTCTCCGATCTTGGCAAGACCAGCTCCACTCCTTGCGGCGGTCTTCCCTTGGGATCTCGAAGAGGAGGCTCGAACGACGAAGAAGCAGGTGGCGGTGGCGTTTCCAGGGAATTACGATGGAGCACGAGATAGCGACGGGTTGCCGCAGCTAGCATTGGATTCTGCAACGGACGGTGCGACGGAACTGAGGGAAGGTGGAGAAGGAGCCACTGGAGCCAGACGGTGGTGCTTGGCTCGCCGACGGTGGTTCTTTTGACAGCAGCCCCGCACTTAGTTGAGAGGGAGAGAGGAGAAATGAGATTGTTGGCCTTCTGTGTCTGGATTGTGATGGAAGGGAAGAGGACCCTGAATTTGAGCTGGCTTGGAGTGCTTGGGTTCAGCCCAATTTCTCCTTTTGCAAGATGGGTTCAAATTTTTATCTTGCTCATTAAATGAGATAAGGGTAAATACCTAAGTATGCCTTGACAGCTTGCATGTAAGTGTAATTTCTCTTGCCAGTAACTGGGTCTGAAATCTATAGCAATCTGCTACAAGATTGTAAGTGAAAGTGGAGATGACTGCGAAGGCTATCATAGTCGCTATACCAGCTATCCACCCTAGCTGCGCCATGGCATCCGCTAGAGCCAAAACCCCAGCCCCAATCACCACAGTTATTATGTGCGTGGTAGCCGTCAAAGAATTCCCTGCGACGAAAAAGCAAGCAGATAACACATGTTATGTTCAGCTTATTGGTTTCTGGTAAAGATTGCTAGTGCAAATTAATTAAGCAACTTCAACTTATCCAAAGTACTAAAGAAGGTTCAATTACTTCATTCATCAATCACAATCCGTCATGGAGGACGAGAATATCATAGACAGTTATGCCTCTGTAAAATCAAAGCTCCACCAATAATCGTGGTGCACATATAAGTTTTCGCTAAAATTAAGAAAGTGAATTGGAGTTGGTTGCACTGGAGTTGATTTGGGATGAGGAGAGAGAGAGAGAGTTGGTTTTGGTGAGGGTTGATTTGGGTTGGGGTGGAGAGAGAGAGAGGGGGTGTGATGGTAGCTGAGTAGAGAGTAATTTGAGGGGTTTTGGGTAATTTAATTTTATTTAGATAATTTTGTCGTACAAAATTAATCTTTTATAAATATAACTTTAATTTTATTATTTTTTAGATATATTTATCAGCATTTAAAATTTTTATAAATACAAATAATAATTTGTTCATAAATTTTATTAGTTTGTTTGTATAAATTTTGATAAATAAAAATGTAAATTATGTGTCTCTTATATATAATTTTTATAAATATAAGTACAAATTTATATTATTGTTGACTAAATGCTAATCTAAAATAATAAGTGTTGGTGATATAGCATTGTTCTTTTTATAATTGTGTGCTTCTGCGCAATTCTTTGAGTTAGGAGACCATCATTCAACGAGAACTTGATTTTCCAACAAAAGAGTAGATTCTCCGACATTACAAAATTAAAATTTAATTTTGTAAATCTCTGGAATCGATTTTGTAGCCAAAGAATTGATTCTTTTATTTGAATTTTAAAATTTTTCATACAATGACTAGTAAAAATCGATTTTCTTATAAAAGAATCATTCTCTAGTTGACACAAAATTTAAAATGGATAGTTTTGACAAAAAAGTTTTTTTCACTTAATCTACAATGTTCTAAGAGCAACTCTAATGAGTATATATTGAGGCCCTGTTCTGATAAAATGGGAACTGAGACCGTTGGAGCAAAATAGAGTAAAATCCTTGCACAAGGATCAATGGGACAAAGTCCCTCTGAGAGCAACAAATAAGACCATCTTCAATAGGGAACTCATCTCAGTTCCTATTTATGGTCCACATGTCATAAAAAGTAACTCCACATCAGTTTTTGCGTCATAAACGGTAAATAGGAACTCAAAGCATCTCTCTCTTCTCCATTAGGAGGAACTAACTTTAGTCCCTATTGTGGTCCCACTTAATTAATTAATTAAAATACTTAAAATTAATGTAATTGATTTTTTTAATAATATTATTTAAATTTATAAATTTAAAAATAATTCACTATTAAAAGATATTAATATTAAATAAATTTATATATAACAATAATACACAATATATAATTCGGGATTACACTAATTTATAATTTTGTGTTTACAACTGCTAATTTTAATAATATCGTTAGCATTTTAAATTTAAAAATAAAAATAACTAACTCAACTAAGAATTATTTTGTAAGGTGTAAAAATTAAATTTATTTTTTGATGTAAGTAAATTTAATTAATTATAATTTAATATAATAATATAAATAATATTCAATATTAATTATGATATAAATAATTAATATAAATCATTAATTAAATAAAAATTTAATTATTTAATCTAATTAATTATTATTTAAATAATTAATATAAATTATTAATTAAATAAAAATATGATTATTTAATATAATTTTTATTATAATTATTACTAATTTAATTATTATTTTATTATTTAATATAATTATTTAATTATTTCAGATTTTATATTATTATTTTTTTAAAATAACTTGCCAAATGGTAAATTATTATTGGTTAATTTGAGTCCCTGTTTAGAGGGACTCCCTCACCTTGAGACCCGTGTAGGAACTCATTCCTTCTCTCCTCCAATGGTTAGAGTTCCTATGTGTCAAAAAAAAGTAAAAGAGGAACTCACCATTGTAGGTGCTCTTAATAACTTGTCATTTGGCAAGTTATTATTTAAATAAATAATTATATAAAATTTTAATTAATTATATTAAATAATTATATTGAAATAAATAATTATATTAAATAATTAAATAATAATTAATTATATTAAGTAATTATATTTTTATTTAATTAATGATTTATATTAATTATTTAAATAATAATTAAATTATAATTAATTTATTAATAATTATAATAATTAATTGGATTAAATAATTAATTTTTATTTAATTAATAATTTATATTAATTATTTATATCAAAAATACTATTAAATATTATTTATATTTATATTATTATATTAAATTAGCCGTTGTAAAACTAACTGTTGCAAAAATAACCGTTAGAAACTAGCTGTTACTATGTTACCGTTATTATTAATAAATTAATATTTTTTTACTCTATATATACCACTTAGATACACTTGTATTTTCACGTTCTCTACTACTCTTCTTCATCTTCTTCCAAGTTTACAAAATCAAAATTCTGCTACTATTATTTTTTGTTCGAAAAAATGGATCCAAACCAACTCAACTCTTTTTTCAATTATTTACAAAACTTTTCTCAAATTTCAAATACCCAACAATCTCAAACCTCAAACTCTCAAGTTCCAAATCAAAACTTCATACTACCAAATACATTTCAAAATCCAAATCCACAAAATCTCTCTAATTTCAATTTTCAAACTCCTTATAATAATCAATTTCCTATATTTCAACCGCAAAATCAAAATTCACAAACACCCCATCTTCCATTTTCATCCATATTTAACCCCTCTTCGGAAATGTTACTCCAATTTCTTTGTCGTTTTCAACTCAATCCAGTGCATCAAGACATAACTCATCTAGTGTTGGTGGCTCTTCTAACCCTTCCTCTCAGACTCCTATACAATCTAGTCCAAATTCGCAATATTCAGATTTTGCCAACCCTCGTGGATTAGATGCTATCGACCTTAATGATGATGATATTGAAGATCGGAGGCAAGATAGTATTCAACACTGACATTGGAAAGAGGATGAGATGCTGATCAGTGGATGGTTAAATGTTTCAACTGACCCTGTAGTTGGTACCGATCAAAAGGGGGAAACATTTTGGAGTCGAATTCATAGCTACTGTGTAGAATTTTGCACCGACATGACAAGGGGGTGGTTGCATATAAGAAACGATGGTATAAGATCAGCAAGGCTGTTGCACAATTTGCTGGTTGCTACGATCAAGCTAGTCGAAACATAAGGAGTGGTTCGAACGCTGATGATATAAAGGAGTTGGCTTATAAACTTTATTCCACAAATTATGGTCAAAAATTCACTTTTGAGAGGCATTGGAACATGCTTCGGTTGGAGCAAAAATGGAAAAGTCAACTACCTACACAGAGTGGCGGCTCAAAGAGAACCAAGGTTAATGCAACTGGAGCATACCCATCCTCATCAAACCCAGAAACACCGGTGGCTGACGAACCCGGTGTGGACTCTTCCGTTCGCCCACAAGGATCAAAGAAGAGCAAGCGACGAGGTAAGGGAAAAGCACAGATGTCTGAAGATTTTAGCAAAGAAAATCATCGGTTGTCAAAAATTCTCTCTCATGGAAGATATTAAGATTGTTAGAGAAAAGGAACTAATGGAAAGGGAAAAAGAAAGAGAAGAAGAGAAGGAACATAGAGCAAAGATGATGGCAATCAAAGAGAAAGAGTTATAAATTCAAGCGGCAATGAAAGAACAACAATTACAAACTCAGAGGTATATTAAAGAAATTGAGATAAAAGCAAAAGAAAGGGAAATGGATATGCAAATACTTAATGCTGACACGTCTACAATGAGTGAGAAACGACGAGCTCTTCATGAGATTGCATGTGAGAAAATAATGGCCAAGTGGTTTACTTAATGGTTCCTTGTATTCGTAGAGTTATGTAGTATATTCTTATTTATTTATTGCGTATTACTGGTATGTGATGTAGTTTGTTTTATTTATTTCTGATGTAAGTTTTGAAATTAGTCAATATTATTGTGTCGTTATTGTTCATGAAAGTAACCGTTGCAAAACTAGCCGTTAATTAGCCGTTGCAAAACTAGCCGTTAAGTAGCCGTTAAGGAAAACTAGCCGTTGCAAAACTAGTCGTTGCAAAACTAGCCATTACAAAACTAGCCGTTAAGGTACTTATTGCAGACACACTTATAAATATCAACTATCAATGACTCCACAACTCCACTTCAACTCTTGTTTCTCACCTCGACAGAGAACTAAAAATTACATTTCTCCATATGGCTAAAAATTTTGATGATATGTTCAATGAGGCTTTGTATGGCAAAAGAAGACGGCAAGATAACACACTCATAGATAATTGGATCGATGAGTATTTACTCGAAGATTCAGAAGAAGAAGATATCGATAGAAGCCATAACCCAATTCCTCGTAGATGGATCAACAGAGATCGAGAAGCAGGACATGATCGCCTTTTTCAAGATTACTTTGCAGATGAACCGGTGTATAATGCTGACATTTTCCGACGGAGATTTCGAATGAGAAGAGATGTGTTCCTTCGGATAGTAGACGCTCTCTCAAACGTCTATCCGTATTTCCAACAGAGGGTTGATGCAACTGGAAGAAGAGGCTTGTCGCCACTTCAGAAATGTACCGCTGCGATACGGATGTTAGCATATGGCGTAGCAGCTGATGCTGTTGATGATTATGTGCGCATAGGCGAGAGCACTACAATCGAATGCTTGGAAAAATTTGTTGAAGGTGTCATTTCCGTGTTCTAGGATGAATACTTGCGAAAACACAATCCAAATGACGTACAACGCCTGCTACAAATGGTGGAGGGTCGTGGCTTCCCTGGCATGTTGGGTAGCATTGACTGCATGCATTGGCAATGGAAAAATTGTCCAAAGGCGTGGAAAGGTATGTACATGAGTGGTTATCGTGGGGTTGCAACCATAGTACTTGAGGTTGTAGCATCTTCAGACCTTTGGATATGGCATGCATTCTTTGGAGTTTCTGGTTCAAATAATGATATCAACGTGTTAGATCGTTCTCCAGTGTTTGATGATATTCTAAATGACCATGCTCCGGAGGTAAATTATACTATTAATGGTAATAATTATACAATGGGATACTATTTAGCAGATGGTATTTATCCTGAATGGGCCACATTTGTCAAATCAATCTCAAAGCCACAAGGTGAGAAACGCAAGTTATTTGCACAATACCAAGAAGGGCAAAAAAAAGATGTGGAACGAACATTCGAAGTGTTGCAAGCACGCTTTGTAATTATACGTGGTCCAGCTCGTTTTTGGGAAAAGAAAAAGCTTGCCAACATAATGAGAGCTTGTATTATATTGCATAATATGATTGTTGAGGATGAAAGAGACAGCTATGCAAGAAATTTTGCTCAAGGCTTAGAGTATGATGATGTTGAAAATGGCTTATCACAACCTCAGCTGGGAGAGGAAGATTTTGCACCATACCATCAATTTCTCCAAAGAAATGCCCAACTTCGAAATAGGCAGCAGCATAGACAATTGAAGGAGGACTTGATTGAACACATATGGCAATTTCACAATGCTTGTCGTCAACTATAGAGTTTAATTATGTTTTTCTTTGTATTAAGTAATTTTACAAATTAGTGTAACTCTGAATTCATTTATTGTGTATTATTGTTATATATGAATTTATTTAATATTAATATCTTTTAATAGTGAATTATTTTTACATTTAAATATTTAAATTACATTATTAAAAAAAATTAATTACATTAATTACAAGTATTTTAATTAATTAATTAAGTGGGACCACAACAGGGACTAAAGTTAGTTCCTCCTAATAGAGAAGAGAGAGATGCTTTGAGTTCCTATTTACTGTTTATGACGTAAAAGCTAATGTGGAGTTACTTTTTATGACAGGTGGGCCATAAACAGGAATTAGGATGAGTTCCCTACTGGAAATGGTCTAATGTTTTGAAAATGTTATAAATAGGTGTATTGAAGTCATTATTTCATACATAATGCTTTTTTGAAGATTTCGTAAGTTCATATATCAATTTTCAAACAATTTTAAAGTGTTTTATACACAATTTGAAAGATATATAAATTTGTGTTCATTAGAGTTTGATTTGTATTTATTTATTCTTCTTGAGAGCCTTCAATTTCTGTTTTCTTAAGTTACGAAATGAGAGTTTTGTAACTCTTCTTGTTAAGTGATTTGGAATGTAATTTTTCAAAGTTTGTGAGACTTGTTTATACACTATATTCATTGAGGATATCAAAGAGGTATATTGAGCACTCAAGAAAATTTTTAGAGAAGGTGTCTCTAAATGGAGTGACTTAATATACAAGTGATGATCATATCCCGTGAGTTGTATATTAAGTGCTCGTTATTATAGCGGTTTGTCAAGCACCTCATAAGCTTGGTGGTATAGTAAAAATCTGACACCTTAGTGGGAGTAGGGATGGCAGTGGAGCGGGTAGAGGTGGATTTTTGCCCTATCCGACTCCACCCCGCCTTCCTTACACTCACTGCTACTGGCCCCATCCTTACTTGCGGGTAGTAGGCTGTTCTACCTTAACCCGCTCAAGCGGATACCACTCCTATAAAAATTAAATAACATTTTAACTTTTACATATTCAAAATTATGATAAAAACTTAAAAGTCATACCTAAATTAAAATACAAACATAAGATTCATACAACATCAAATAATTTGAAATTAAAAAAAAATTAATGTTTGATCACTACAAATTTAACACCATAATAAAAAAATTATATCATTAAATATATAAGAGTCTTCAAATCTTCAATCCTTATTTTTTATCACTTTTCACATCTTTATCATCATTAAAATTTTAAAAATTAAGATTCAAACCTAAAAACCAAAAGAGATAATGATTAATTAGTATTATATAAAAAATTAATATAAATAAATATTAAATAATATATTATTTTATTTTCGAAAGTTATTCACAACTAATTTTGTTACACATCAAAATTTTAATTATATATTTTTTAAACTTTTCATAATATAGAAAAATTACACGACCACTTATACTAAAAACAAATTTAAAAATAATTGTAGACACTCGAATAACATATATATCTTTAGACATCTTAGACCATTTTTTATCTTTAGAATTTAATGATAAACTTAAATGCTTCATAATGGATGTAACCTTTTATATTACATATAGTTCTGAAAAATAAGAAGGAAATTGAATAATGCTATATATCATATATGTCAGAGATTTTTTACATGTATTTATAACGTGTCTATGCAATACCATATGATATATATCTATATGAATGAAACACCAAGTTTAATTTAAGCATTAGAAATATATTTATGAATATTTGTATCTGCAAGCTAAGCATATGCAAGGAATAAATATTATGTGGTTCTGTTCATAATAGATTTCATGACATGTAGCAAAGTTCACTCATCAGCTATATATCAGCAATGGTAGGTGGAAACAAACCCAATATATAGAAACCAAATTCAATGCAAGTCACTTTAATATTCTTACTCCCATCAAACATCATCATCTTCAACGAATATGAACCTTACAAACCAAATCAAAATAACACGCTAATAACTGCAACATGCCCTTTGGCTATTATAAATCTAAAATCTAAGTCTCTTTCAGTTAAATAATAGCAAGTTTCATTCAGAATTAGAAGTCTAGTATTACTTTAAAGTTTAAACTTCAATTTCATTAACATTAAAAGCAACATTATTGTTTTAGGTGTCTTTTCTAACATTATTAGTTATAAAATTATTTTAAAAAACCCATATTTAAAAAGTTGAAAAACTAGTCAATCAATAGATTTCAATAAAAAGTTAACATAACACAACACAACAGAAATTCTTCTACATGTATTCATTTATTAGAGCAAATAAAATAAACAGAATGAAAACAACATAAAGGGTTTAGTTTCAGATAAATCAAAACCACTTTTCTTTTGTTTAATAAAAAGCTTTTAACCAACCATCTATAAAAGCTATAAACAAAATTTCTATATTAATATCTATGCAGCAATGAAAATTATACTTCGGACTTTTCTATCATGGTTGAGATTGTAGTTTCCTTTACAGAATACAAAGCCATTTTAGCAATACTAATAATAATAGCTACAGAACACTTATGGTAAATTCTTACTAATAAATAATTCTTACATCGTGAACACAATTTTAATAGCATCATAAACTTGAGAACTCTTGTAATAAAAACTCATTCATTAATGTTTCTAAACCTATGTTATTAAACTTGTATCAATATACCAATTTTACAATAATGGCAGGCTTAATAATTATGAATTATCAATTATCAAGTTCTATTAGAATTGGTCTAGAGACCCTTTAATCTGAATCGGCCCCAAAAACAGAGAAACAAAGTAAATTATCAAAAGTCCCACTCCCAAAAGTCCATTAAGTTTCATATCTTTTCTAATCAAAACCACAAGTGTCCAAATCAATCCAATGAGCAAAAACCCCATTATCTTCGTAGATAGAAAAATATAGGGTATCAACATATTATCCGCCAACTTCTGAATTTTTATTTATATTTGTGTTTCATGGAAGTATGTTCGTAGATGTGTCTAGTAATTAATATATTTTAAATACATATATAAAGAGACACATCCAGAAAATATATCTATAAAGACACTTCTATTAAACACAGTTATAAAAAAGACATTTTTATTAGACACATCCACGAACACACTTCCATGAAACACAATTATAAATAAGAGTTGGCAGAAGTTGACAGATATGTTGTTAGTAACGTAGCGAAACCGATAGATCTTTAGTGATCACAATATTTTGTGGGTACTGTCACCAAGTACAAGTCACAAGACAAATCCAACCCAACAAGAATATTGAATATTGGTATAGAAGTGAATTGAAGAACAAATCAAATAATCAATCAAAAACTTCCAAAAAAACACACACAGAGCATAATTGAGATGAAAAGTAATTCACCTCCCAAAATATTCAGATTCCAACATTTAGATTCAAACATGTAGATTTTTTCACACATTCATAATGTGAGAGAGAGATAGGAAAAACTTACCCGTTACCATAGGCAAAGAGACAGAGGAGGAAGACGGCGACACAGGAAGTTGCAACGGTTAGAGGAAAGGGGCTCGACAACAACAATGACTCCGTGATGGGCTCAACAGCGCAACGGCGGCGACTCGGTGAGGGGTTTGGCCGCGCAACGACGGTGACTCAGTGCAAGCTCATGTTTAAGAGACATATTAAAGATATAATAATTTATGTACCTTTTTTTATGATTTTAACCTTTTAGGAGAAGTGGTTTCATAATACTTTCATTATTTATATAAATTGTCATTTGATACGTAGCTTTAGTTAGAACATAAATTGTTCTACCTTGAGACGATTTAAGAGTTAAAGTTCCAACTAAAAATAGAGGTACATCGTGCTATTGTGTGTTAAAAACACAAGTAAATCATCCTAAAATCTGACAATTTACGATCAAAAGTTGAATCACAATAGTCTAAAACGATTTATGAGTAAAACTTGAATCAGTCGTGTTTCAGTTTATTCTCTAGAATATCCTTAGCCACTTGTTTTTCAAATATTTTCACTATGATACACCTGCCATGATTTGCACAATTCATTGTACTCTTCTATGAAAATAGGAATGCTTAGGCAAGTCTCAAGGGACCTATCTACCTTGTCTTTACCTCACTTCATCTTCTTTATACCATTTATTTTTCTGATTTTGTGTAGCCTTCAGAGAGATATTCTTCCAAAATTATGTTTGAGAATTAGATTTAATATTAATTTAGTAGACTTATTTTGTAGAAAACAAGCTCTTAGGATGATTAGCTAGATTTTCATAGTTTCATCTGTCTCCATGTCATCACAAGAACCAAGATTGTCTCCACGAATTTTCATTTTCTTGGTAATGAAAATAAGAAGAAAAAGAAGAAGAAAAAGATAAAGACAGAAAGCAAGGAGAAAAGTACCTCTTTGAGAACGGTGTTATGTCAAATTAGGGTTTTTCATAAGAGAAGAAGAAGAGAGAGCAAAGAGAAGAGAGTACCTTTTTAAAAACGGTATTGTAGAAAAGTTTAAATTAGGGTTCTTCGTAAGAAAATAAAAGAGGGTAATAGTAGAATAATAAAAAATATCTATGGACAAAAAGGGAGAATATTTTCATTAAAAAATTCGTATCCATCTTGTAAAATTCTGTATCCATCAGTGTCCGTCGTAAAAAAGTGGACACAAAAGTAAAGAAAATTATCCTGAAGATACTATATTCAGTGTCCATATCTCTTTTTTTAATTTTTTTAAATATTTATTGTCCATGTCTCTTTGTCTTATTTACAAAAACAAATGCGACCTAAAAGATGGTGATGACACCTAACAATGACTGAAATTGGAGTAAGATATTAGAGTGATAACAACAGTCGTGAAATGAGATGGCAAAGATAAGGGATTATTGGTGGTGTTGAAGGTGGTAGAAGATTCGGATTAATTGTAGTTATGAAATTGTTATGCGCAATTGTGCATTGAGATTTGTCATCTCAAATTAATTAGTAAACTTAATGCTTTCCATTAACGGTAATATAATCACTTAATGATGATTATTTTTGCAATTCCGCTAGATAGACACCGGAGATTGTGAATAACATAAATAATGGGTTGTACTTTTGGCCCACAGAAGGTGAAAAAAATAATTCATCACAAATTACTCTCTTAAAAATCCTACTTTCACCTTTTACACTTTAATCATCCACCTTCTAACCTTTTTACTGCCGCATACCCCCTCCCCAAATCCTCATTGTTTTGTCGGTCCCTCCCTCACCAGCTAGCCTCAACACTGCCAAACTTCTTCTCAATCAAGTCATTGATTTAGAATGAAAATAACCATCCATAATTCCATATGCCTAGTAAAATGAACATCCAAAAAATTTTATTATATTTACTTAAATCTGATCCAAATTAAATGAATATCCATTTTAGAATGAAAATAACCATCCACATACCTAGTAAAATGAACATCCACATCCGAAAAAAAGGAGGACGAAGAGGAGGAGGAGAAAAATCACGGCGGCGGAAGGAGGACGACGACGAGATAGCAACAATGCCGCCCAAGGATCGCGAGGCAGCAGTAGCAGCGCCCCATGGAACACGAGACAGTCTTAGTGGCACATGGAGAACGCGCACGATGGCATCACTCTCGCGGTAGCAGTCGGAAGCGGCACCGCAACAACTCCACGAGAGGGTGGCGCGACACCATTAGTAACACCGCCAAGGAAGAGTGGCGTGAAAACAGCAAGACAACAATCATGGCGGTGGCGCTCCTATACACGTGAATGGGGGAGACAGAGGCAACACGGAAAGGTGACGAAAACGGACGGATGTGGCTGCACTACATCTACACGAGCTGTGGGGAAGGGGGACAACGGCATTCCGCTGCGTCTGAACGGGGTGAGGGAGAACGGCCGTGTTTGGACGGCTGTCTCTGGCGATGACGCCGAGTTGTGGTGGTGGACAGAGATGAAAGATGTATGGTAAGCGACGGATGTGGGAAAATGGACTAACTGTATGAGTGGCAATGGAGTTACGTAAATTCTTATTTTTGAAATTTCAAAAATTAATATTAATTAATTAATTAAGAATCTGAATTAATTTATCTTTTTTTTATTTCGTTGTTCACGTTGTTTACTATATACATTGTTCTCCTATACTTTCTCTTATTTTTGTAAAATATAATTATTTTTAGGAAGGCATTTTCGTTGCTCATGTCTTTGAAGATTATTTTTGTCAACAACAAAATATTTTGAACACCATTTTTTGTGTGTGTCTTTTTGAACACCATTTTAGTAATTTACTCTAATGTTTCAATCTCTACTAAAGCTTTGCATTTTTTTTAAAAGAATTTAATTTTGATACACTGTTAGTGTAAAATAATTTTACACATACATTTAATTATGTAACATCACATTAGTAAAAATATATATCTTTTATATTGATTGCATAAATAATCATTTAAAAGAATATATTTAATTGAATAACTCTATAAAATATTTTTATATTATCAGAGCATAAAAATTAAACTTTTTTAAAATAGTACAAATAATAAATTATTATTTCTAATTATAAAACTTTAAAACATTGATAATATTAATCATAAATGAACAAAATTAATTTTATACCTACAAAAAATAATTTTTATATGTGACAAAAATATTTCAATTATTAATTTTATTCATATTAAATTTATTTAATATTTTAAATTTTTACGAGTAAAAATAGTATTTTTGTCTTTCATTAATACAAAATTGATTTTATTTATTTATAGATAGGATTGTTAACATTTTAAAATTTTATGAACACAAATGATAGGTTACTTTAATATAAGTTTATCAAAATTTACATTGCCTCGCTTCAGAAACGTGTAGGTGTCAAGGTTTGAAAAATTACCGGTCATCAAACTATTCTAATTATTGTTTTATTGGTTTGTCGGTCCAACTGATTTAACCAGTAGTTCAACTAGAAAAATTATTTTAGAATAAAATAATAAATAAATTATAAATAAATATAATAAAATATAATTATAATCTAATATAAATTTTAAATATTTTCTAAATTTAAAACAATATATGAAATGTCAATCAAATCCATATGATCTTATCAAAATACAGTCTCAAAAGTTAAACAGTGAAAAGAAATATCTAAATATCATGAAGATTTGATAATTGATCTGCAAGAACTTGTTGCATATTTGTTTCGGTGAGGCCATTTTCACCTTCATTTCCACCCTCTTGAGCAGATGAATCAAGAGATGCAGCATAAAGACCATTACTACCATCACTGTATAAATCAGCATCAATATCATCTAATAAAATACGTATGTTATCATTATAATAAAATACACATGTCATATCCTAATAAATCTGTTTTTCTCCGTAAATTAGAAGAACCTTGCGGTTGACTGTTGTTAGAACCAGGAAAATTAGGATTGGCAGGTGAATTATTACTAACAGATGCATTATTGATTACTAGTTCTGTCCATAACTGAAATTAATAAATTATAATCAATGGTGCAAACAGTAGCAGTACAACTAGAAATAAAAATTAATCACTCCTAATTAATTCAAAACAGCAGCATAACAAAATCACTAATTATAAATCACTTATCACAAATTCAAAATTTAAAACACTCAGTGACATAAGTCCATAACAAAACAGCAGCATAAGTGCATAACAACAAAAGTAATTTAACAAGTCACTAATCAATAATCACAAATTCCAAACTCAAATCAGCAGCATTACAAAAGACCCAAGAAATCACAAATCACAAATTCAACTTCAAATCCCTGAAACAGAGTAACACATACTCAATTTTCTCGGCGCCATTTACTCGGCGCCGCGATGGGTTATAACAGGGGGCGCTATGGCGGCTGCAATTGCGGTGGCGCCATGGCGGGACGCAATCTGCATGGCGAAAATAGCGGGGGTTTCTCAGGTTTTTCAAAAAAATTTAAGGGTGGTTTGGGTAATTTAATAAACCTAAGTCTGATCCACTAACCACTAACCCTAATTTTTAGCCCCTCATTCAAAAACTACCTCCTTTGCCTCTTCTTCAAAAAAATCCCTCTCTTCGTCTCTGTTCTCTCATCCTTGCGACCCAGATTTTTTCACCACGCTGCCATCCATCGCCGCCGCCCATCTAGCCGCTCGTCGCGCCGCCCGTCGCTCTGCCCGTCGCGCTGCTCGTCTCTGTTCTTTCATCACTGCTGCTCATCACCTGTTCATCACTGCTGGTTCGTACATGTTTCATCTTCTCTGCTCCTGTTTTTTTCTTTTCTCTCTTCCCTGCTGCCCCTTCTTTATCAATAATCAGTGTTAAACTTCTCTTCTTCCATTTTTTTCCATTCAGTATACTATGTCCACTTCTAGACAAGCCCTTAATTCTAATGCCCCTACCCCTGCCTCTGCTGGTCCTATTGTTGTGCTGCTGATGTTCATTTGCTAAATTTGCTGCTCTATTTGCTATATTAATTGGATGTTTTATGACTAGAAAGTTGCTTATATAGATAGATTTTATAGTTTATTATATTTGCAATTTTTTGCATATTTTTTTGTACATATATGTGTATTTTTTAGGTAATCCGCCATTTCTGTCATTTTCCGTAACGCCATCTGCTATAACTTTATGGCGGATTTTTGGCTCACCGCCATGAGCCACCATCTGCAATAAAAAACTATGACCGATATAGAGAAGAAGGGATAATAGTGGAATAATAAAAAACCTGTGTAAGGGATAATAGTGGAATAATAAAAAATATGTGTTGACTTTTCTAAACTCTGTGTCTATCATTGTCCTTTGTAAGAGAGTGGATACAAAAATATAAAAAACAGTCCCGAGAATTTAGTGTCCATGTCTCTGTCTCCAAATACTTTTTAAACTTTCGTTGTTTATGTTTCTGTGTCCTATCTTCGAAAACAAATGCAACCATATGTATTTTTAGAGACGATGATAATGATTTAAAAATTTGCGTTTCGTTGGTTTTAGAAAAAAATGGAATAAAGTTTGCCGGGTTAAAATTTGCATGGATAGGCTAACTCTATAAAAAAAATATAGAGTTCGCCAGATGCGACGAATTTGCGCTAAATAAAAAATCGTATTTGAGAAATGAGAGTTAAAAAATAAAATTTTAAAAAATAATTATTTTTTTTATTTTATTTAAAAAAAATCTCTGACTTCCAAGTCGGCCACCAAACAGACCCTTGCATATAAACCACATAAACCAGTCTTCGCATCTAAAAGATCCATCTTCTCCATCGTTGACCATCTCTCTTTCTCTATCTCTGTCTCATCCTCTCTCTAATGGCAGATCCAATGATGAAGGCACTCACCGGCTCACCGCCGTAGCTCTGATAGCATCGCTGTTGGTGTGTTCCTCACTTGCTTCCTCCGACGTCCCTCTTATCGTCGGGCACAAGAAGGCCACACTCGACAGGATCAATTCATGTGCTGAGATGGTTTCCATCGCCATCGATGTCTATAACCAAGGAACCTCGTATGCTCGGATCTACAACCCTAACATTTTCCTATTCCTTTACTATTATTCATTTTGTTGAATTTTGTTTTATGTGTCTGAGATCTCAATTCCCATGCTCTGATCGATTGGTGCAATTAGGTTATTGAGATTTGTCAGATTTTTGTACATGTATCTTGTGTAATTAGATAAGAGATTTATGCGAGATCTCGCTTTTCTTTGATACTGTGGAAAATTAAATATAAAATGGCAATTTTTTGTAATTAAGCGGAGGAAAAATGATCGGTTTTCGATTTTTTCATCTAATTGCGGAAAAGATCGATAGGGGGCAATAAGCGAAGTTGAAGTTAATATTGTGAAAACAGAAAATTTGAACCTTTTGGTGGTTTCATACGGGTTTCAATTGCATATATACTGATTGTACCCCTAAATTTGATTTGATGTGTTGATGTTTGTAATTCAAGATATGGAGAGATACAGTGCGAGCTTGGTTTGTTGCTTTCAACTGTTGCATTTTTTGTGCAAGATAGGACCAACACGCGAAGGAAACTTCCTTGTTTTAATGGGTCTGGGGTTTCATTTACCGAAATGGACTATGGTAGCAATGGTTCCAAATCAATAAGATAGGACCTTCAGTGCTGTTTACTCTTTGCTTATCACATAACGTAATAGGCTTGCAAGTTTATACTGACTTTTTAAGTTGTTATAATAAAGGATTTTCTGTTACTGGATAATGGAATTGCATTAACATGAGGAATTTCGGTAGTGAAACTGTGTGTGAGCTCTACGCAAACACAATACTTTTCTGATATATTTGCGCAAATTGATACCCGTGAATGTATTTTAATCTTTACAGGATTGCTTTCTAAATTTCATTAGGAGTGATATAAAATGAACTTTTAGGTACATGAAGCCATTCATGTAAAGCATAATTAATGAGATGTGTCACAATCATGGGATGAGTTTGAATGACAAGTTGATGAAGATTTCATTTTATATATGACAGCTACAGTTATCTTGTGGTCTCTAATTTTATTTAGTATCCCTCTTTTGCCATTACTTTTCTTTTTCTTATCATTGCCCCTTAAATTACTTTTCTTTTTTCTTTGAAAGGACTGCATATGATGTAAGTCTAACAGATGATGGCTGGCCAAGTGATAAATTTAGTGTAATCAGTAATCAGTGGTAGCACCACAAAGTCATGGGAGAAGCTTGATGTGTGAGTGTCGAGTTTTTTGCTGTAACTTTTTTGCTACTCTGGGTTATCTCTTGCAGTTTGCTTTGTTGCATTTTGGTTCATTATATTTTGTTTAGCAAATAAATTTTTTGCACTTTTCAGTGGTGGCATCCTCTCCCACACTTTTGAGCTTGAGACAAATACAAAGGGAGTATTTGCTGGCGAACCAGCTGTCATAAAATTCCGTGTTCCCACAAAGGCTGCTTTACAGGTTTAATATATGGTAGAGTGATGCCTATTTTTATGTGTTGAGATTTTTCTTGTAATAGTGATGAATTGATAATAACAAGAATAATAATTTCTTGCTCTTTGGAGGCATTATCAACTCCCATATTGCCCTTGGATGTTCTTGCTGATAGACCTCCTGAGCAGAAGTTTGAATGGGTATGTCTCTTGTATACCTGATTGATACATGCACCGATCTCAAATGTTGTTTTTATTGACTTGCATCTTGCTCTTTGGTTGCATGTAATCTCATCTGGTTGGACTGGATTTCTCAGGCTAAGGTATGTACATTAGTTGTGCTCTATCTAATAGCAAGTCTTAGACATTGTTTTATGACGCGAATGACATTGAATTAGCATGAGTGCTACCTATTTTGGTTGGTTTTATGCATGTCATATGTCAACCATGATTAGATTTGTCTGATGCAACTTTGTTGAGAATCATATAGTTTAATAAGTTGTGTGCGCTGCTACAAAGTTGATGTGTTTATCAGTTTATGCATGCTTTTACACTTTTCTTTCTCAGATGCATATTTCTTTATATTCTGATGAATTGTTCTTTTTCAACCACTCTTTTGGTGCATTACAGTTTGACTTCATTATCTAATGTCATTAATTTTATTGTCCGCAGAGGTTGCTGGCTAAGTATGGATCTCTTATCTCGGTGATATCCATCATTGTTCTGTTTGTGTATCTGGGAGCTACACCATCAAAGTCCAGCACAAAAGGAAGCAAGAAGAGGCATTAATCATCGCAGATTAGGACATCTTGCAATCGGAAAATTGATAGGGGGTTAGAGCATGACATTCTGTCAGTGGTCAGTATTTACCTAGTTAGATCAAAATGTTGTTGGAATTTGTCGAATGGATTCAGATGTTAGTGAGAGAAATGATTTTATTTATGGCATAGCCTGAATAGTTGTTTTTTTAAGTTCCCACTGTATGGGATGGATGTTAGCAAGCAAAGTTGTATTTACTGATCATGATATCTGGAAAGCCGTTTTTGGTTTGAATACCATATATTTAGAACTCCCCATGGATGAATCATAGGCCACAATATGAAAATCAATTATTTCCAATGGCCTTTTTCATCCTTCCTTCTAGTCTAGATGTTTTGTTTTGTTTGCTTGCTTTAAAACTCTATGAGCTAATGACCCTTTTCCTCTATTGATTTTAGGACTTCAAAACATGAAACCAACATGTTATTACACATTTTTCAATATCTCGTTCAGATGATAGAGTCACGAATTGTTTTTACGTAAATGAAAAAAAAGAAAGACTTCTCGCTTCCGGATTTTCTCCGAATTATATAGTTTTGGAGTTCAAAACCAATTCAAACATTCTGTACCTTCTATCCGAGCTGATTACCCCCAGTTTGGTATCATGCTTCACACATGGGAAATGATGATAATAAGAGACTGCAGTAGTGTTCATTGACTGCATTCCCATTGTTATGTAATATGTACCAGCTACCTGAAGTGTTGTGAAACACAGTTCTTTGTGGTTTTATTTTTAGTTTCTATCTTTTTGGTTTGTCAAGATTTTGTAAAAGACCAAAAGAAATAGTAACATTCAAAACATAAATAATTTTAATATTTTTAAATGAAAAATGCTGGTGGGCCATTAGAATTTATTGTATTTGGTCTTTATTTAGTCATCAATTTAATTTTTTTAATTCAGTAATCAGACATACTTTATTCTATATTTTTGAACATTGATGGTTAATTGATGGTTAAAAACAATAAATTCTGATAGTCTTTTTTGCATTTCTCCTTTCAAATTATTCAAAAAAATAATTACGTTTTAGTACCTAGAAAATTATTGTGCTAAGAAAAATGATCTTAAAAGAATAAAATAATTTTTTAAAAAATAAATATTTAACAAAAATGTCTTTTTCTTTTTTTGTTTTCTATGATATTTTTCAATCTAGTAAGCCAATGACTAATCTATTGAGCTCGATTTAAGGATTTGTCGCTGGCCAATGAGTTACTGCATGCACAAGACAGAATTCGAACCCCTACACTTGCTTAAGCGGACTATTAAATATTTAACAAAAATATCTAATAGTCAAATATAACTTTGTTTTCCTTATAACTTATGTTTTTGTTAATGGACTTAAGAATACTAATGTATTGTCCCTCGTGTTTGCTACTTCAATGCATATAAACACATTTTATATAACTAATACACCAAAGCATGGTTATGGCTACTGAGAGAGTCGAAGAACCAAAATCTGCCAAAGATGCAAATATCTTGACAAGGAGTAAGAGAAAACTGCGCAATGAAGATGGTAATGAAACTTTCTTGCAACCCAGGAGGACACCAAAAGCTTCTCGTGGAGCAGAGCAATGGAAGAACCCTAAGAAACCCTGAGTGAAGAGATCCTACGTGAGCATGGTCAAAGGCCCAGACTTTGTCTATGAGACCGACTCGAAGGACGAAGAGGAGTCCATGGAGGAAACGAGTGAGTCTGAAGAAGAGTCAGAGTTTGAATACTCGGAGAGAGAATATGAGGTTCCAGGGACGGAAAACTGGAGAGCAGGTAGAGAGCTGCCAAGAAGGAAAATAGTCTGGGAGTCAGATGGATCTCCTAACCTCATTATCAACTGAGCGAAACAAGCAAGGCTGAACAAGTATTGGGAGCATACACTTATCGTGAAATTGCTAGGGAGACATATTGGTTTCAATGTTCTTAAGAAGAAACTTGAGAGTATGTGGAGCAAAGAAGGGATGATAAGTCTGATAGATGTTGGAAATGATTTCTTCTTAGTTCGGTTAGTTCACATCGTTTGGAGACTATGATGGAGCTTTTAAGGGAGGACCATGGATGATCTTTGATCACTATTTAGCGGTGCAGAGATGGAGACCGAATTTTAACCCAAATGTTGAACATCTCAACAAAATTGTGGCTTGGGTTAGGATTTCCGATCTTCCAATAGAATATTATGATAAGTATGTGCTGAGAACCATAGGAAACACCATTAGGATGACGTTGAAGGTCGACTACAACACAGCGGAGCAGACGCGTGGTAAATTCGCCCGCGTTTGTGTTGAACTCGACCTCACAAAACCATTAAGGCCAAATATAAAGATAAAGGGAAAAATAGCCTTTGTGGAATACGAAGGACTACACACCATATGTTTTCAATGTGGTATAAATGGACAGAGTAAGGAGCAATTCCCCCATATGATGGAAAATAAAGCTGGGACAAAAGATAACTTGGAGAAGGAGGTTTAGAGAGACGACGGTCAGGAGAAGAATCTGAGAAGAAGCCTGGAGCAATTTGGCGAATGGATGACTGTCCAGAAATCAAGGAGGGGCAAAAAAGGAATTTCCAACAAGGAAAGGACGACTAATAAGCACAAAATGCCGTTCTATCTAGGTTCAATGCATTGGCTGGGAGTGAATCTAACACACCTATTGAGGGGGTTGAGGAAGAGGATTGTGTGGTGAGAATGGGGATGAGTGAAAAGCGCGTGGAAAGAGAGAAAAGAAATTTTCTCACGGGAAGTCAATGGAGAAAGGAAAAAGGAAAAATGGTAGTGGGTAGCAATGACAACCACGATTCACAAGATTCAGTTAGCAGGGTGCCCGAGACATCACCTGATGTGTACAGAAGTATGAGGAGGAACATTGCTAATGATAACCGTGGGAGTGCGAAAAATGAAAAATAGCAGGTTCTCCCAATCATGGGAAAGGGTCCCACTAAGCCAAATTACAATGATGATAATGAGGAAGCGAGTGCTAATAATAATGGAAATAGCGAGCAGGAGCCCAAACCAACAGAAATCAACATGCAAGAAACGAGACTAGTTTCAGAGGGCCCAATTGATAATGGCCAACATCCAAACAACCCAGCTCAATACATGCGAATAGAAGAAGAAATGATAGTGGATTCTCCTATTTTGAAGAACGACATGCATGTCTAAGTCTTTTTTGGGCCTTTCATTGATAAGTTTATAATGATAATATTATCATGGAATGCTACATGTGCTGTCGGAAAGGGTTTCAGTAGGTGCAAGGAATATCTTAAGATGAATAAACCTGATATTATGGCTTTGCAAGAGACAAAGTGTAGTGGAGAAAATGCTAATAAAGTTATTAAAGATTTGGGTTTTAAGAATTTTATTATGGTGGAAGCCAGGCGGTATAGTGGGGGCATCTGGATCATTTGGAATACGGATGATATTGTGATTCAGCTCATTCTTTCTAATAACTAATATATCCATGCTTTGGTAAAGGAAACTCAGAGAACTCCTTGGTTTCTCTCTATTATCTACGAAAGCCCTAGAGAAAATGAAAGAAAGGAGGCGTGGAGGGAAATAAAGGAATTTGCGAGAACGATAACAAAACCTTGGTTAATGATTGGTGATTTTATTTCCATTGCTGACCCAAACGAGAAGAAGGGAGGAATTCCAGCTGAAACAAAACATATAGGTGTGGAAGAAACATGTTTTTGGCAATATATTCCAAAGGATGCGCAGACTCATGGCTATGATTGATGGCATTCAGAAGTGTGAGTTGTATGGTAGAAGTAGACGATTGGAGGTGTTAGAAAAAGATCTTCAGAGCCAGCTTAATACCACTCTTGACCAGGAAGAAAGGCTTTGGTTGCAAAAGTCCAGGGCTAATTAGATCAAAGTGGCGACCGTAATATTCGCTATTATCACGTTAAAACAGTGATAAGTAGAAGGAAAAATAAAATTATTTGTCTGAGAGATGATGAAAGTAGATGGGTGGAGGACCAAGAAGAGCTAGAAAGAATGACAGCTAACGATTTTAGTAAGTTGTTTCATGAAGAGAATTTTGATAGGAGATATACTCCTTGCACTATATCTTTCCCTCCGATTGATAAGGACATAGTGGAATCAACGTTACATACCCCATCGGAAGAAAGTATTAAAATGGCCTTTTTTAATATTGGTACTTTTAAATCCCCAGGAGAGGATGACATTTCTGGTGCTTTCAATCATAAAAATTGGAAGACGGGGAAGGAAGGTCCGGGAGGACACGACAACCTGTGATAATGGGCGTCATCCCATTCCACCGATCCATCCTCGAAGTCCGGTTGTCGAAACACTTCGACAAACCAACGGACATGAGGTACGATGGAACTCAAGACCCTCTAGAACACCTCACGGCCTTCGAGGCCAGGATGAACCTAGAGGGAGTAGGGGACGAGGTGAGGTGCCGAGCCTTCCCGGTAACCCTAGCGGGACCCGCGATCAGGTGGTTTAACGGCCTCCCGCAGGGATCCATCTACAGTTTCTCGGACATCAGTCGTGCATTCCTGGCCCAGTTTACAACACGAATAGCAAAGGCAAAGCACCCGATCAACCTTCTGGGGATAACCCAGAGACAGGGAGAGCCGACCAGAAAGTACCTGGATCGGTTCAACGACGAATGCTTGGAAATCGACGGCCTAACCGATTCGGTGGCCAGCCTTTGCCTGACGAACGGCCTCCTCAACGAGAACTTTCGAAAACATCTCACCACGAAACCAGTTTGGACGATGCACGAGATCCAGACGGTAGCCAAAGAGTATATAAACGACGAGGAAGTCAGCCGAGTTGTGGCTGCCAATAAACGGCAGTCCAGCTACAGCCAACCTCGGCAACAAGGCAACGGAGAAAGACTAAAGGAACAAACCAGGGAAGAGGCGCCAAGCAAGGCACCAAGGCCATTCTCCCGGGTTGGGAAATTCACCAACTACACTCCGCTCACTCTTCCCATCGTGGAAGTTTATCAACAAATAGCTGAGAAAGGAATCCTGCCGAAGTCCCGACCACTCAAGGACCGCACGGGAGGAAACAAAAACCTCTATTGTGACTACCACAAAGGCTACGGTCACCAAACACAGGACTGCTTTGACCTGAAGGATGCATTAGAACAAGCGATAAGGGAAGGTAAGCTAGCATCATTCTCCCATCTTATCAGAGAGCCGAGGAGACGTTATCGCGACCAAGACGAAGAAGGCAAAACCCGTTCGGCAAAGCGACGACAAGAGCCAGAAGACAGAGATCACGGCCTCACTGTGATAAACGTGGTGACGGCCAAAAACGCCGCGCCAAGATCCCGATCGACGCACAAGAAAGATGCTAAGGTCTTGTCGATCTCCTCCTCGTTGGTGCGAAACTCTAAGAAGCCTCCATCCATTTCTTTCGGCCCGGAAGACCAATGGTTTGACGACGTCCCGGAAAACCCACCCATGGTCATCACGGCCAGAGTGGAAACCGGTCTCGTCAAACGCATCCTTATTGACACAGGGGCTGACTCGAACATCATGTTCCGCAACGTATTTGACGCACTGGGACTAAGGGACGCCGATCTGACGACTCACCAACACGGGGTCATTGGATTGGGCGACCACTTCATCAAACTAGACGGAGTAATATCCCTGCCGATCTCAGTGGGACAGTCTCAAGGCCGAAGATCGGCGATGGCTGAGTTCGTGATCCTCCGAGATTCCACCGCCTATAATATCATCCTGGGAAGGAAGACGATCAACGATGTTGAAGCGATAATCAACACGAAGCTGCTAGTCATGAAGTTTGTTACCGATGACGGATCTATAGGGTCCATAAGAGGAGACCTTGAGACGGCAGTCGCTTGCGACAACGCCAGCCTCTCCCTAAGGAAGAAATCCAAAGAGGCGGCCGGCGTGTTTCTAGCCGACCTGGATGCCAGAGTAGACGACAAACCCAGACCGGAACCAGAAGGGGACCTGGAGAAATTTATGATCGGCGACACGGAGGAAAAATTCACGTTCATCAACAAGAACCTCCCGCATGAGTTGAAGGAGCCCTTGGTCGAAATGATAAGGGCCAATAGGGATTTGTTCGCCTGGACACCGGCCGACATGCCGGGCATAGACCCAAAAATTATGTTGCACCATCTGGCCGTCAAGCCGGAAGCATGCCCGGTAGCCCAACGGAGGAGAAAGATGTCGACGGAGAGGACAGAGGAGGTGGCCAGGCAGACGGCCAGCCTCCTAGAAGTAGGCTTTATACGAGAAGTAGACTACTCAACGTGGCTCTCGAATGTAGTTCTAGTGAAAAAGCATAACGGCAAGTGGAGAATGTGCGTAGACTACTCTGACCTTAACAAAGCATGCCCTAAGGATTGGTTCCCCCTCCCTAACATAGACGCACTCGTCGACGCTGCGGCGGGCTACCGTTATCTAAGCTTCATGAACGCCTACTCCGGTTACAACCAGATACCGATGCACCGTCCAGACGAAGAAAAGACGGCGTTCATAACGCCGGGGGGAACCTTCTGCTATAAGGTGATGCCATTCGGCCTTAAAAATGCAGGGGCAACATACCAAAGGTTAATGAACAGGATATTCCACGACCTCATAGGCAAGACTGTTGAAGTCTATGTGGACGACATCCTCGCGAAAACAACGCGACCCGAAGACCTCTTGAACGATCTGGCAAATGTATTCGCGTCTCTCCGACAACACGGCATGAGGCTGAATCCCCTCAAATGTGCCTTCGCCGTGGAAGCTGGAAAATTCTTGGGATTCATGATAACACAGAGAGGGGTAGAAGCCAACCCGGAGAAGTGCCAAGCGATATTGCAGATGAAGAGCCCGGGTTGTATCAAGGATGTCCAAAGGTTAGCAGGGCGGCTGACCTCTTTATCCCGGTTTCTCGGCGCATCGGCAACAAAGGCCTTACCGTTTTTTAACCTCATGAAGAAAGGGATAGCGTTCGAGTGGACACCCGCATGCGAAGAAGCTTTTCAGCACTTCAAGGAAATCTTGGCGGCACCCCCGGTCCTCGGGAAGCCGAAGGACGGGGAGCCGTTATACCTGTACCTCGCCATAACAGGAGAAGCCCTGGCCGCAGTTCTGGTGCGAGAAGAAGAGAAGGCTCAACAACCAGTCTATTTCGTAAGCAAAGCCTTGCAAGGGGCGGAATTAAGGTACTGCAAACTGGAAAAGCTAGATCTAGCACTCTTGACCTCCTCACAGAGGTTAAAGCAATACTTCCAAGGTCACCAAGTTGTCGTAAGAACGGACCAGGGAATCCGGCAAGTACTTCAAAAACCCGACTTGGCGGGAAGGATGATGACTTGGTCCATTGAACTTTCCCAATACGACATACGATACGAGCCCCGGCAAGCCATCAAGGCGCAAGCAATGGTAGATTTTCTAGTAGAAGTAACGGGGGATCCAACCGAAGAAACGAGCGCACGGTGGAAGCTCCACGTGGACGGAGCCTCCAACCAGACGTCTGGGGGCACCGGGATCATCCTGGAAAGCCCGGTTGGAGTTGTATACGAGCAGTCGATTAGGTTTGAATTCCCCATTTCGAACAACCAGGCAGAATACGAAGCTCTCATAGGAGGCTTAACCCTAGCAACGGAAGTCGGAGCAACAAGGTTGGAAATATGTAGCGATTCTCAGGTCGTCACCTCCCAGGTAAACGGGAGCTATCAAGCCAAAGACTCGTTATTACAAAAGTACCTGGAAAAAGTCAAGAACTTAAGCCAAAAATTTGAGGAGGTCACGGTCCACCACGTTCCAAGAGAAAGGAACACACGGGCAGACCTCCTATCAAAACTGGCCAGCACCAAACCAGGAGAAGGCAATCGGTGTCTCATCCAAGGAATGACGAGGGAGCCGGCGGTCACCTTGCATTTGGCAAGGCTGAGCTCTTCTTGGCTTGACCCCATCACCAACTTCCTAGAAAATGGCAAACTCCCTGACGACGAAAAGGACGCCGTGAAGCTAAGAAGGGAAGCGGCTAAATATGCGGTGATTCAAGGACAGCTATTCAAGAAAGGGTTCAACCAACCTCTACTGAAATGCTTACACCCCGACCAAACGGACTACGTCCTCAGGGAAGTCCATGAAGGCTGCTGCGGACACCACATAGGAGGCAAAGCCCTAGCAAGAAAACTAATTCGAGCCGGATACTATTGGTCGTCAATGATGGCAGATTCCAAGGAGTTCGTCAAAAAATGTGTCAAGTGTCAAGAGAACGCCAATTTCCACAGGGCGCCGGCCTCCGAGTTAAGCCTGTTAACGTCCTCCCGACCATTCTCGCAATGGGGATTCGATCTCTTAGGGCCATTCCCAGTCGATCCCGGGCAAGTCAAATACCTCATAGTCGCCATTGACTACTACACCAAATGGATAGAGGCCGAGCCGCTGGCCAGCATATCCTCATCCAATTGCAGGAAATTCATGTAGAGGTAGGTGATAATGCGATTTGGGATCCCAGAAGTCGTCATCTCGGACAACGGCACACAATTCACCGACAAGAAGTTCACAGAATTCTTCACCGGCCTGGGCATAAGACAGAAGTTCTCCTCGGTAGAGCACCCCCAAACGAACGGACAAGTGGAGTCCGCGAACAAGATCATCCTACTAGGACTCAAGAAGCGATTGGATAACAAAAAGGGTGCTTGGGCCGACGAGCTAGCCTCGGTGCTCTGGTCTTACCGAACAACTGAGCAGTCCTCCACCAAGGAAACTCCTTTCCGACTAACATACGGTTTAGACGCGGTGATATCCGTGGAGATTGGGGAACCAAGCCCCCGACTACTTTTGAAGGGAGTAGAGGAAGCCGTGGAGAAAGACCTAATAGACGAAGCCAGAGAAATGGCCCATTTGACGGAGACGGTGCTGAAACAAAGAATGGCCCTACGCTACAACACCAAAGTGCTTAAAAGGGAATTCGGGCCGAACGATCTCGTCCTAAGGCGCAACGACATCGGCCCTCCGACCCCAGGAGCAGGCAAGCTGGCGGCTGATGAGCGGATAATTTATACGCTTTTTGGCATTGTTTTTAGTATGTTTTTAGTATGATCTAGTTAGTTTTTAATATATTTTTATTAGTTTTTAGTTAAAATTCACTTTTCTGGACTTTACTATGAGTTTGTGTGTTTTTCTATGATTTCAGGTATTTTCTGGTTGAAATTGAGGGACTTGAGCAAAAATCTGATTCAGAGACTGAAAAGGACTGCAGATGCTGTTGGATTCTGACCTCCCTGCACTCGAAGTGGATTTTCTGGAGCTACAAAAGCCCAATTGGCGCGCTCTCAACGGCTTTGGAAAGTAGACATCCTGGGCTTTTCAGCAATATATGATAGTCCATACTTTGCCCAATATTTGATGGCCCAAATCGGCGTTCAAAGTCACCCTCAGAATTCCCAGCGTTAAACGCCGGAACTGGCACAAGGATGGGAGTTAAACGCCCAAACTGGCATAAAAGCTGGCGTTTAACTCCAAGAAGAGTCTCTACACGAAAATGCTTCAATGCTCAGCCCAAGCACACACCAAGTGGGCCCGGAAGTGGATTTTTATGTCATTTACTCATCTCTGTAAACCCTAGGCTACTAGTTCTCTATATATAGGACCTTTTACTATTGTATTTTCATCTTGGTTCTTCTGGTTCCCTCTCTGGGGCCGAAGCCAATGATCACACTATCACTTATGTATTTTCAACGGTGGAGTTTCTACACACCATAGATTAAGGTGTGGAGCTCTGCTGTACCTCGAGTATTAATGCAATTACTATTGTTCTTCTATTCAATTCCGCTTGTTCTGTTCTAAGATATTCATTTGCACCGAAGAACATGATGAATGTGATGATTATGTGACACTCATTATCATTCTCACCTATGAACGAATGCCTGACAACCACTTCTGTTCTACAAGCAAACAAGGCTCTAATGTTTATCTCTTGGATTTCTTAACCGGAATCTTCGTGGTATAAGCTAGAACTGATGGCGGCATTCAAGAGAATCCGGAAGGTCTAAACCTTGTCTGTGGTATTCTGAGTAGAATTCAATGATTGAATGACTGTGACGAGCTTCAAACTCGCGATTGTGGGGCGTTAGTGACAGACCCAAAAGAATCACTGGATTCTATTCCGACATGATCGAGAACCGACAGCTGGATAGCCGTGCCATGACAGGGTGCGTTGAACATTTCTACTGAGAAGATGGGAGGTAGCCACTGACAACGGTGAAACCCTTGCATACAGCTTGCCACGGAAAGGAGTAAGAAGGATTGGATGAAGACAGTAGGAAAACAGAGAGACGGAAGGGACCAAGCATCTCCATACGCTTATCTGAAATTCCCACCAATGAATTGCATAAGTATCTCTATCTTTATCTTTATGTTTTATTCATCATTCATAACCATTTGAGTTTGCCTGACTAAGATTTACAAGGTGACCATAGCTTGCTTCATACCAACAATCTCTGTGGGATCGACCCTTACTCGCGTAAGGTTTATTACTTGGACGACCCAGTACACTTGCTGGTTAGTTGTGCGAAGTTGTAGTGATCACAATTTCGTCCACCAAGTTTTTGGCGCCGTTGCCGGGGATTGTTGAGTTTGGACAACTGACGGTTCATCTTGTTGCTTAGATTAGGTGTTTTTCTTCAGAGTTCTTAAGAATGAATTCTAGTGTTTCAAGGTGATGTTCTTATCATCACCAAAGCTGATTGATCTTCATCAATTTAGCTCTTGAATGCAATGTCCTGCTGAAGCTTGTTCAGCCATGTCTAATTTCTTTAGACTAAAGCTTTAGACTAACATTGCGTGATTCCTGGAATTCTCATTAAGAATTTTGATATCCTTGTTCTCTTTCCACTTAATTTTTGAAAAATAAAAAAAATTACAAAATCATAAAAACCAAAAATATTTTATGTTTCTTGTTGAGTCTAGAGTCTCATGTTAAGTTTGGTGTCAATTGCATGTTTTTGTTCTTCTTGCATTCATTCCTGTGTCTTAAGTGATCTTCAAGATGTTCTTGATGATTTCCTTGCTCTGAGCTTTGAATTCTCTTGACTTGAGTGTTTTGTTGTTTCTCATGTGCATTCTCATTCTGTTAGTGTCAGTAGTATACAAACTTTTAAGTTTGGTGTCTTGCATGCATTGTTCATTTGATTTCAGTTGCATTTTGATTATTTCTCATTATTAAAAATCCAAAAATATTTTTAATTTGTGTCTTTTCAAGTCAATAATACAGAGAATTGAAGATTCAGAACATACAACAGAGGAATTACACAGAAAAAGCTGGGCGTTCAAAACGCCCAGTGAGGAAGGCAAACTGGCGTTTAAACGCCAGCCAGGGTGCCTGGCTGGGCGTTTAACGCCCAAAAGGGTAGTAGTTTGGGCGTTAAACGCCAGAATGTGCACCATTCTGGGCGTTTAACGCCAGGATGGCACAAGAGGGAAGCTTTTGTTTTCAAATCAATTTTTTTTAAGTTTTCAAAATCTTTTCAAAATCAAATCTTTTTCAAATCAAATCTTTTCAATCAAATCTTTTTCAAACTTAATTTCTTTCCTTTTTCAAAAATACTTGCTATCAATTAATGATTTGATTCAACATTTCAAGTATGTTGCCTTTTCTGTTGAGAAAGGTTTAATGTTTGAATCATATCTTTTCTTGATAGCCAAGTCATTAATTTTTAAAATAAAATCTTTTTAAAATGTTTTTCAAATCATATCTTCTCAATCACATCTTTTTCAAAATAGTTTTCAATCAAATCTTTTTAAATTTCTAATTTCAAAATGTTTTCAAAATCTTTTACTTAATTTTCGAAAATTACTTCCCCTCTTCTCACATCCTTCTATTTATGGACTAACACTATTCCTCAATGAACAATTCGAACTCCATCTTTCTTGATAAGTTCGAATTCTTCTACTTCTGCCTTCTATTTTTCTATTCCTCTGACACCTCAAGGAATCTCTATACTGTGACATAGAGGATTCCATATTTTCTTGTTCTCTTCTCTTTCTTATGAGCAGGAACAAAGACAAAAGCATTCTTGTTGAGGCTGATCCTGAACCTGAAAGGACCTTGAAGCGAAAGCTAAGAGAAGCTAAGGCACAATTCTCTGTAGAGGACCTAACAGAAATCTTCAAGGAAGAAAAAACCATGGCAGCCGAAAACAAACAACAATGCCAACAATGCGAGGAAGGTGCTGGGTGACTTTACTGCACCTACTCCTGACTTTTATGGGAGAAGCATCTCTATCCCTGCCATTGGAGCAAACAACTTTGAGCTTAAGTTTCAATTAGTTTCTCTAATGCAACAGAATTGCAAGTTCCATGGACTTCCATTGGAAGATCCTCATCAGTTTTTAGCTGAATTCTTGCAAATCTGTGACACTGTCAAGACTAATGGGGTTGACCCTGAGGTCTACAGACTTATGCTATTCCCTTTTGCTGTAAGAGACAGAGCTAGGGTATGGTTGGACTCACAACCTAAAGAAAGCCTGAACTCTTGGGAAAAGCTAGTCAATGCCTTCTTGGCAAAGTTCTTTCCACCTCAAAAATTGAGTAAGCTTAGAGTGGAAGTCCAAACCTTCAGACAGAAGGAAGGAGAATCCCTCTATGAAGCTTGGGAAAGATACAAACAATTAATCAGAAAGTGTCCATCTGACATGCTTTCTGAATGGAGCATCATAGGTATTTTCTATGATGGTCTGTCTGAACTGTCCAAGATGTCTTTGGATAGCTCTGCTGGAGGATCTCTTCATCTGAAGAAGACGCCTACAGAAGCTCAAGAACTAATTGAAATGGTTGTAAATAACCAATTCATGTACACTTCTGAAAGGAATCCTGTGAACAATGGGACTAATCAGAAGAAAGGAGTTCTTGAGATTGACACTCTGAATGCCATATTGGCTCAGAACAAAATATTGACTCAGCAAGTCAATATGATTTCTCAAAGTCTGTCTGGAATGCAAAATGCACCAAGCAGTACTAAGGAAGCTTCATCTGAAGAAGAAGCTTATGATCCTGAGAACCCTTCAATGGAAGAGGTGAATTACATGGGAGAACCCTATGGAAACACCTATAATCCTTCATGGAGAAATCATCCAAATCTCTCATGGATGGATCAACAGAGACCTCAACAAGGTTTCAACAACAATAATGGTGGAAGAATCAGGTTTAGCAATAGCAAGCCTTTTCCATCATCTTCTCAGCAACAGACAGAGAGTTCTAAGTAGAACACCTCTGACTTAGCAACCATGGTCTCTGATCTAATTAAAACCACTCAAAGTTTCATGACTGAAACAAGGTCCTCCATTAGAAACTTGGAGGGACAAGTGGGTCAGCTGAGCAAGAAAATTACTGAACTCCCTCCTAGTACTCTTCCAAGCAATACAGAAGAAAATCCAAAAGGAGAGTGCAAGGCCATCAACATGGCCGAATTTGGAGAGGAGGAAGAGGCAGTGAACGCCACTGAGGAAGACCTCAATGGACGTCCACTGACCTCCAATGAGTTCCCCAATGAGGAACCATGGGAATCTGAGGTTCAAAATGAGACCATAGAGATTCCATTGGACTTACTTCTGCCATTCATGAGCTCTGATGAGTATTCTTTCTCTGAAGAGGATGAGTATGTCACTGAAGAGCAAGTTGCTAAATACCTTGGAGCAATCATGAGGCTAAATGACAAGTTATTTGGAAATGAGACTTGGGAGGATGAACCCCCTTTGCTCACCAAAGAACTGGATGACTTGTCTAGGCAGAAACTGCCTCAAAAGAGACAGGACCCTGGGAAGTTTTCAATACCTTGTACCATAGGCACCATGACCTTCAAGAAGGCCTTGTGTGACCTAGGGTCAAGTGTAAACCTTATGCCTCTCTCTGTAATGGAGAAGCTAGGGATCTCTGAGGTGCAAGCTGCAAAAATCTCACTAGAGATGGCAGACAACTCAAGAAAACAAGCTTATGGACTTGTAGAGGATGTTCTAGTAAAGGTTGAAGACCATTATATCCCTGCTGATTTCATAGTCCTAGAGACTGGGAAGTGCATGGATGAGTCCATCATCCTTGGCAGACCCTTCCTAGCCACAGCAAAAGCTGTGATTGATGTTGATAGAGGAGAATTGATCATTCAAGTGAATGAAGAATCCTTTGTGTTCAAGGCTCAAGGATATCCCTCTGTCACCATGGAGAGGAAGCATGAAGAGCTTCTCTCAAAACAGAGCCAAACAGAGCCCCCACAGTCAAACTCTAAGTTTGGTGTTGGGAGGCCACAACCAACTTCTAAGTTTGGTGTTGAACCCCCACATTCAAACTCTAAGTTTGGTGTTGGGAGGTTCCAACATTGCTCTGAGCATATCTGAGGCTCCATGAGAGCCCTCTATCAAGCTACTGACATTAAAGAAGCGCTTGTTGGGAGGCAACCAAATGTTATATTTTATCTATTTTCCTTTGTTATTTTATGTTTTCTGTAGGTTGATGATCATGAGAAGTCACAAAATCAATGAAAAAAGCAAAAACAGAATAAAAAACAGGAAGAAAAATAGCACACCCTGGAGGAAGAACCTGCTGGCGTTTAAACGCCAGTAAGGCTAGCAGATGGGCGTTTAACGCCCAGTCTGGCACCATTCTGGCGTTAAACGCCAGAAAAGGGCAAGCACTTGGCGTTAAACGCCAGAAATGGGCACCAGCCCGGCGTTTAACGCCAGAATTGGCTAAGAATGCATTTTTGCACGCCACTTGGTGCAGGGATGACTTTTCCTTGACACCTCAGGATCTGTGGACCCCACAGGATCCCCACCTACCCCACCACTCTCTCTCTTCTTCTTCACCCATTCACCACACACCCCAAAAACCCTTCACCTATCAAATCCCATCTTTCTCTTCACCACTCACATCCATCCTTCATAAAACCCCACCTACCTCACCATTCGAATTCAAACCACTTTCCCTCCCAAACCCACCCATATATGACCGAACCCCAAAGCCATCTCCATCTCCTTCATTTCTTCTTCTTCTACTCTCTTCTTTCTTCTTCTTCTACTCTCTTCTTTCTTCTTTTGGTCGAGGACGAGCAAACCTTTTAAGTTTGGTGTGGTAAAAGCATTGCTTTTTGTTTTTCCATAACCGTTTATGGCATCCAAGTCCGGAGAAACCTCTAGAAAGAGGAAAGGGAAGGCAAAAGCTTCCACCTCCAAGTCATGGGAGATGGAGAGATTCATCTCAAGGGATGCACTTTCCTCCACAAAACTATTGGGAGCAACTAAACACCTCCCTAGGAGAATTGAGTTCCAACATGGGACAACTAAGGGTGGAGCACCAAGAACATTCCATTCTCCTCCATGAAATTAGAGAAGATCAAAGAATCATGAGAGAGGAGCAACAAAGGCAAGGAAGAGACATTGAGGAGCTCAAGCACTCCATAGGATCTTCAAGAGAAAGAACAAGCCGCCAGCACTAAGGTGGACCCGTTCCTTAATTTCCTTGTTCTTTATTTCCCTGTTTTTCGAAAAATTTATGCTTATGTTTGTCTATGTTTGTGTCTTGTGATCATTAGTGTCTTAGTGTCTATGCCTTAAAGTTATGAATGTCCTATGAATCCATCACCTTTCTTAAATGAAAAATGTTTTTATTACAAAAGAACAAGAAGTACATGATTTCGAATTCATCCTTAAAACTAGCTTAATTATTTTGATGTGGTGACAATACTTTTTGTTTTCTGAATGTATGCTTGAACAGTGCATATATCTTTTGAATTTGTTGTTCATGAATGTTAAAATTGTTGGCTCTTGAAAGAATGATGAAAAAGGAGACATGTTACTGAGGATCTGAAAAATCATAAAAATGATTCTTGAAGCAAGAAAAAGCAGTGAATACAAAAAAAAAGGGGGAGAAAAGAAAAACGAAAAAAGAAAAGAAAAACGAAAAAAAAAGAGAAGAAAAAGAAAGAAAAAAATAATAAAGTTGTGATCCAAGGCAAAAAGAGTGTGCTTAAGAACCCTGGACACCTCTAATTGGGGACTCTAGCAAAGCTGAGTCACAATCTGAAAAGGTTCACCCAATTATGTGTCTGTGGCATGTATGTATCTGGTGGTAATACTGGAAGACAGAGTGCTTTAGGCCACGGCTAAGACTCATAAAGTAGCTGTGTTCAAGAATCATCATACTTAACTAAGAGAATCAATAACACTATCTGGATTCTGAGTTCCTAAAGAAGCCAATCATTCTGAATTTCAAAGGATAGAGTGAGATGCCAAAACTATTCAGAGGCAAAAAGCTAAAAGTCCCGCTCATCTAATTGGAGCCAAGTTTCATTGATAATTTGGAGTCTATAGTATATTCTCTTCTTTTTATCTTATTTGATTTTCAGTTGCTTGAGGACAAGCAACAATTTAAGTTTGGTGTTGTGATGAGCGGATAATTTATACGCTTTTTGGCATTGTTTTTAGTATGTTTTTAGTATGATCTAGTTAGTTTTTAGTATATTTTTATTAGTTTTTAGTTAAAATTCACTTTTCTGGACTTTACTATGAGTTTGTGTGTTTTTCTGTGATTTCAGGTATTTTCTGGTTGAAATTAAGGGACTTGAGCAAAAATCTGATTCAGAGACTGAAAAGGACTGCAGATGCTGTTGGATTCTGACCTCCCTGCACTCGAAGTAGATTTTCTGGAGCTACAGAAGCCCAATTGGCGCGCTCTCAACGGTTGGAAAGTAGACATCCTGGGCTTTCCAGCAATATATGATAGTCCATACTTTGCCCAATATTTGATGGCCCAAACCGGCGTTCAAAGTCACCCTCAGAATTCCCAGCGTTAAACGCCGGAACTGGCACAAGGATGGGAGTTAAACGCCCAAACTGGCATAAAAGCTGGCGTTTAACTCCAAGAAGAGTCTCTACACGAAAATGCTTCAATGCTCAGCCCAAGCACACACCAAGTGGGCCCGGAAGTGGATTTTTATGTCATTTACTCATCTCTGTAAACCCTAGGCTACTAGTTCTCTATATATAGGACCTTTTACTATTGTATTTTCATCTTGGTTCTTCTGGTTCCCTCTCTGGGGCCGAAGCCAATGATCACACTATCACTTATGTATTTTCAACGGTGGAGTTTCTACACACCATAGATTAAGGTGTGGAGCTCTGCTGTACCTCGAGTATTAATGCAATTACTATTGTTCTTCTATTCAATTCCGCTTGTTCTGTTCTAAGATATTCATTTGCACCCAAGAACATGATGAATGTGATGATTATGTGACACTCATCATCATTCTCACCTATGAACGAGTGCCTGACAACCACTTCTGTTCTACAAGCAAACAAGGCTCTAATGTTTATCTCTTGGATTTCTTAACCGGAATCTTCGTGGTATAAGCTAGAACTGATGGCGGCATTCAAGAGAATCCGGAAGGTCTAAACCTTGTCTATGGTATTCTGAGTAGGATTCAATGATTGAATGACTGTGACGAGCTTCAAACTCGCGATTGTGGGGCGTTAGTGACAGACGCAAAAGAATCACTGGGTTCTATTCCGACATGATCGAGAACCGACAGCTGGATAGCCGTGCCGTGACAGGGTGCGTTGAACATTTCCACTGAGAGGATGGGAGGTAGCCACTGACAACGGTGAAACCCTTGCATACAGCTTGCCATGGAAAGGAGTAAGAAGGATTGGATGAAGATAGTAGGAAAACAGAGAGACGGAAGGGACCAAGCATCTCTATACGCTTATCTGAAATTCCCACCAATGAATTGCATAAGTATCTCTATCTTTATCTTTATGTTTTATTCATCATTCATAACCATTTGAGTTTGCCTGACTAAGATTTACAAGGTGACCATAGCTTGCTTCATACCAACAATCTCTGTGGGATCGACCCTTACTCGCGTAAGGTTTATTACTTGGACGACCCACTTGCTGGTTAGTTGTGCGAAGTTGTAGTGATCACAATTTCGTCCACCAGCGGCAAATTGGGAAGGCCCCTATAGAATAAAAAAAGTGATGGGTAAGGGCAGTTTCAAGTTAGAAAGACTTGATGGCAAGGAAGTCCCGAGAACATGGAACGCGAACAACTTGAGAAGATTCTATTCCTAGTACATGAGGTGACATGCCGACCATTCGAGCTAAGTAGTTCATACGCAAATTTGTACTAGTTACGCCCTATGGGCCTTTTATGCGATTACCGAATAAGATATACTTGTGCAAATTCTCTCTTTTGTTTTGTTCACCTTTTCTAGACAACCCGCTCTGCAAGCGAATTCATTACAACTCGACAACGACGCGTGGCCCCGGTACTGATCACCCCGGGAACTCATCAGCTGCCGCGATAGCAAATGGCTACGCTAAAAAGCCACGACCCGATAATATAAACGACAGCTATAAACCAATAACGGTTAATAGAAACGATAACACGACCAGGCGAACAAGAAAATATTAACTACAATAAAGCGGGCAAACGACCAAAGGAGTCAATTGTTCACAAAAGCCAAAACAAAGCGGCTAAACCAAAAAAGTTTTATACAGAAAAAGAGAATTCATTTCCTAGGAACGTCAACAATCTTGCCGTCCTTGATCACCTTGAAGACGCCAATCGCCGACGTGTCGAAATCAGGGGAAACAATTTTAACCTGAGCCTTGAGGGTCTCCTCGGTCGCCAGGATCGCACCCTTCCCCTGCTTGACGACGTCCTTATACTTTGTTTTCAACGCTGCCAGTTCAGCCTCTACAACTTGCTTCTCCTTCTCAATCTCGGCCACCCGTTTTTGTGCTGCGCCGACCTGACTCTCTAGAGCCATTTCGCGATCGACAAGACGTGAAACCATGGCGTCCGACTCCTCCAACTTCTTCTCGGCGGTAGTGGCTTTCTTCTCGGCAGCAGTAGCTTTCTTCTCGGCAGCATCAAGCTTCTCATTTGATTGGGTCAGCTGCTCCTGGAGAGTCTCAACTTCACTTTTAAGCTCGTTGTTAGCCTTCCCAGCCGATTCCAACCTTCTACGAAGGGACTCCATCCCAGACAGTTCAAACTCGGCCTTCCGAGCTATCACTGCGCCGCGTAAAAGGGTACGGTACATCCACCTCGCCTGCCCGGCGAGGGATGACTCATGAAAATGCTCTTCAGTACCAGGAATCAGCTGGGAATCTATGAAGTTTCCGGCATCAAAATTCCTCTCCATGACAGTAAGAACCCCCTCAGGACTGGACGACGTTTTTCTTTTCCTCTTGAGGCTAGGAACTTCTTCCACCTCGTCGTCGGCATCCGGGTTAGACGTCGAACCCCCGGTGCCGATCACCTCACGGAAGGGAGAAACATGAACCGCTTTGTCACCTTGAGCCGAGGTGCCGGTCTCGCCGACCTCAACCCCTTGTTCCGAAGCGGCCTTGTCCTCCGGGGGAACGGCAGATTTCTCAACAGCAGACTTCTCATTACCTCCCTCGTCGTCACTTGCACACAGGAAGGTTTGAAACAAGTTAGGGAGACCCGTTATCTCGGCAGACATTCCCACTGAAAAGAAAAAGAAGTCGGTTAGTGACAATAAGTTATTAAGGAAAGCAAGAAGCTGACACAAGACAAGCAAAAGCTTCTCACAAATATAATTGCGACCGGCCTCCCGATCACCCATTAGGAGGTGAGGATTCACATGATTCCTCCTAAAGATTGCCATCAACACGTCGGCAATCTTTCTATCCACCGCCGACATGCCCTTATAGGTTACTTTAACGAAGGCATTGGACCCTGCCCCGAAGCTCCAATAGGTCGGGATAAGGCGTGCCCCCTCCAACGACAACCAAAAGGGATGACGACCTTTGACAGGGCGGACCTTGAAATATTTATCCTTAAATCCGTGATAGGAGTCCTCAAATAAACCAAAAATCCTCCGACCTTGGGCAGACCGGAAGGACATGAACCCCTTCTTATGTTTCCCCTCCTTCGAAGGGTTTGTAAGATTGAAAAAGAAAAGAAAGACATCTACAGACACCGGCAGCTCAAGGTATTCACAAACCATCTCGAAACAGCAAATCGAAGCCCAGCTGTTCGGATGCAACTGCGACGGCGCAACGGAAACCCGACCTAGAAGCGCCATCTGAAAGGCGGAAAATGGAATACGAACCCCGACTTGGGTAAACATGGATTTATAGAACCAAATCCAATCGGCGACCCAGGGATGGTTAAAGTTAAGCTCATACAAGCGCTCATGAGGAGCCGGGACGAAGACGTCATAATTGGCTTCCTCATCGGTCCCTCCGCACAAGTACTCGACTTGACGGAACTCGGTGAGCTCTTCCTCGCCCATTTGGTTAGGAGAGTCCTTCACGTCGGAGACGACCCAAGCGTAGGGGTCATACACTGCGGGAGAAGGGGAAGCCCGGGAGGTCGTGCAAGCCATACCTACATGGGGGGACCATCCAGTCAGTCTAAAAGGTCGGGTACTCGGGGCGAATACAGCTACCAACCCCACTACTCCCCAACTAAGACTAAACACAATTAAAAACGTAAAAAACCCCAAACAAAGCCTATCCTGGAATGGTACTCCTCCCCTAACACATCTAACCAACATCGAAAGGTCACATCACAACAAAATCAAGTAGAGCAGCAAAAATGATAAACAAGCACAAACAACAAGCATGCAAGAACAAAGCAGAAAAGAGAAGGATCCAGGAACTACCTGAATTAGATGAAAAGCTGAAAAGGATGAAGGAAGGATGCACGAGGGCACTGCAACAACACTTTGAAACTCTTTGAAGGAGGGAACAAGAAAATAGGAGAAACGAAAGTGTGCAGAAGTGTAAAAAATAAAGAAGTGAAACCGACTGTTTAAAACTGCCTCCTAGAAAGCGCGAAAAAACCTGGGGGCAAAATAGTCTTTGCAAACAGGGTTTTTCCCATTATGAGCATCCAATGCTCAACGCGAAAGTCGAGGCAACGGAATGGTTGCCTGGGCAACCAAGAGACGCGCGCATGGGGGACGTGTCCCCCCCACGAGCGGCCGACCTGACGAGGACAGACGAAACGCGAATTAACACGCCATTGATAGTTCCCACGACTACCACTGGCGCGTAGGGGCACTGTTACGGCCTAGCCCAGGCCATTCGCGGGTCAACCCGACCCGGAGATGACCCGACCCGGACACGCGTCCCTGGCAGCTCTCCACTACAGCTGTGAGGAAGCTTCGGGGAAGGTGGGCTTGTCCTTGAAGGGCCCACCTCTGACACGATATAAATAGGGAAGGACCTACCCTTCCCCCAAGGTATGTCACCTATCCACCTATCATACTCCCCGCCTGCACACTAACTGACTAGAGCGTCGGAGTGTCTTTGCAGGTGGCACCCCCTCCTTTCCTTTACCACGAGAGCTCGGTTACCCGGCAAACCCAAATCCAGCACGACCGCGATTGAGGCGTTCTCACTCTCCCCAATTACCACCCGACCTGTCCGGAAGCCGAAGAACCGAACAACATTTATAGGGATATAAAAGAGGTGATGTTGAATTTTTGGAGGAACCAGAGGAAGTGAAGCTTATTAACAAGACCCTGCTTGTGCTCATTCCAAAGGTAGAGAAACCAGAATTCCGTTCCCAATTTCAACCCATATCGTTGTGCAATGTTTTGTACAAAGGCTTTTCGAAAATCTTAGTGGAAAAATTAAATCATTCCTCAAAAATAGAAATTTTCCCCATTAATCCAGCTTTGTTCCTGGAAGAAATATTCATGACAATATCATTATTGTTCAAGAAATGGTTCATATGATGAGAAAGGTGAGAGGTAGCAAGGGCTTTATGACAATTAGAATCGATTTAACTATGGCTTATGATAGACTAGCTTGGAGTTTCATAAAGTCCTTTCTGACCTAGTTCGGTATTCCTCTAGAGTTGTGTACCATCATCATGAACTATGTAACTTCTACCATCTTCTCAGCTTTGTGGAATGGTAAAAAAATGGATGAGATTGTTCACTCTAGAGGTATTACACAAGGGGATCCCTTGTCCCCTTATATATTCGTCATCTGTATGGATAAATTTTCGCACCTCATCTCTGAAGCTATTGAAAAGAAAATCTGGAGGCTAATGAAGGTAGGTAGAAATAGCTCAAATGTGTCTCACCTTATATTTGTTGACGATTTAATCCTTTTCTTAGAGGCTACATCGGATCAAATGAGAAGCATTATGAGTATCTTGAAAGATTTCTGTGAAGAATCTGGCCATCTTATTAACTAAGCAAAAACCAATATTTTTTCCTCAAGGAATGTGCCTTCTGAGACTAGACAGAACATTACTTACATAAGTGGTTACTCAGAGGTTAGAAAGATTGGTAGATATCTTGGTGCTTTTATCCACAACTCTGGAAGAGAAAAGAATAGATTTGGTTACATTATTGATTGGATTAAAGCTAAGCTCCAAGGCTGGAAAACTAATTGTTTATCTATGGTTGGGAGGATTACCTTGGCTCAATCAGTCATTGGTGCAATAGCTATTTATCCTATGCAACACGATCGCCTCCCTAAGAGTACTTGTCTGGCTATTGAGAAGTCACAACCTGCGTTCATTTGGAGGCATGATAGCACTCCAGAAAAGCCCATCTCATTAGATGGGAGATTCTTACCAAAACTAAAAGAGAAGGGGGGTTGGGAATAAAGAAGCTAGACAAAGTTAATGAAGCTTTCCTGGTCAAAAGAGGGTGGCAATTGATCAATCAACAAAATCAACTCTGGCATAAGTTTTAATAGGAAAATACGGCAGGCATCAGAATTTGCAACAGACCATTGTTGCTAAGGATGGAGACTCTATCCTTTGGAGAAGTCTGGCTGAGATCTAGAATGTGGTAACAACAAACATAGGTCACTTCATAGGTGATGGGGAGAGTATCTTTTTTTTGGAAGGGCCAGTGGATGGATGAAGGGATTATCCTTGTGAATGTATCCTCTTCGGTTTTGTCGTGTAAGGAGGTGAACAAAAGGATGTGTGCATATGTGAATAGAGATGGAAGTTAGAAAATCTCTGAATTGGATCATCTTCTTTCAAATCATCATCTTTCAAAAATTTTGAACACTCCTTCCCCATCAAAAGATGAAGGCAATGATATGTTGATTTGGAGGCCAAATCAAAAGGGGTCTTTACAATAAAACATACTTACAGGATTCTCATGAACCAGACTCAAAGCCATAACAAGATGTGGTAGAGTATCTGGGAGTGAAGGGTCTCCAAAGGGCAAAACTTTTGTCTAGTAATTAACCCATGGAGGAATTATCTAACTGTGGCCAGGATTGTAAAGTGGAGAAGAGGTAATGATAAACCCGTTTTTAGGGTTTATCTTGTGTTGAATTTAGAGTATTTTGTTAACCTTTTCTCACATTTATCCAACGAATTTGCATGATTTTGTGATCTCTCCTTTATTTGTGCTTAAGTGTGAAAACATGTTTTTTAGGCCTTTAATTTGATAATTTTAATCTCCCCTTAATTCTATAAGATGCCTTGATGTGTTTGTTAGTGATCTCAGGTTGAAAAGGGCTAGGAATGGATCAAAGGAGTGAAGAGAAAAGCATACAAAGTGAAGAAATCATGAAAAGCCAAAGATTTGAATACGCCCATGGACGCACGCGTGCGCACTAGGCGCTTACGCATGTGAAGAACGGAGTTCCTGTCAGTAAAGAATTTCACAAGTATAATCGCGTTGTAAGTATAGCTTCTAAACCAACAGAAAATCCTTTCTTACAAACGTTTGGTTGTCACAAGTAACAAATCCAATAAAATTTATAAACCGAAGTATTCAAACATCAGGTCATCTTCTCAAGGAATTGCAGGGAAGTATGATTTATTATTGATTATAGAAAACAATATTTTGGGCTTTGAAAGGGTTTTGAACAGGAGAAATAGATTGCAGGAAATTAATAAATTAACAACTAATAAAACTCTTGGTAAGGTATGAAAACTGGAAGTCCTATCCTAGTTATCCTTATCAATGGTGCTGAGAATTATATTTTTGCTCCCACTAAGTCAACCTCTAACTATGAAGATCAGTTAAGTGGACAAATTAATTTAACACCTAAAGTCCTAGTCAACTCCTTAAGGAAGGACTAGAGTTATAGGAATCTAAATTAATCAGCAAGAATAACAATTATCAATCACGATGAGTTTGATAACTCAAGAGTTACCAATTAATCAACCAAAGCCAAGAAGGGGAAAGTCTAAATTATTTATATAAATAAAGGAAAACAATCATGAGTCTGAAATACCTCAAATTATATTAATTAAGAAAATCATAACATGAATGGTCCATAAGCCGATTTGGCAACGTATATAATTAACAAATAAGAGAAGTCAGAATAAGGGAATATTGAACCTGATATGAAGATGAGATAATCCTAAAGTTAAGAGAAACTCTAAATCCTAAATCCTAATCCTAAGAGAGAAGAGAGAACCTTTCTCTCTAAAACTACATCTAAATCCTAAAACTATGTATGAATGTATGTTGTATGATGTATTATATCCCCTCATGAATGGATGGATTCCTCCATTTATAACCCTTTAATCTCTGTTCTCTAGGCTTAGATCTGGACCAAAATGGGTCCAGAAGTTGTTGGGGCCGATGGTGCACGAAATTGTGATCACTACAACTTCGCACAACTAACCAGCAAGTGTACTGGGTCGTCCAAGTAATAAACCTTACGCGAGTAAGGGTCGATCCCACAGAGATTGTTGGTATAAAGCAAGCTATGGTCACCTTGTAAATCTTAGTCAGGCAAACTCAAATGGGTAAGGGTGATATACGAATAAAACATAAAGATAAAGATAGAGATACTTATGTAATTCATTGGTGGGAATTTCAGATAAGCGTATGAAGATGCTTGGTCCCTTCCGTCTCTCTGCTGTCCTACTGTCTTCATCCAATCCTTCTTACTCCTTTCTATGGCAAGCTGTATGCAAGGGTTTCACCGTTGTCAGTGGCTACCTCCCATCCTCTCAGTGGAAATGTTCAACGCACCCTGTCACGGCACGGCTATCCATCTGTCGGTTCTCAATCAGGCCGGAATAGAATCCAGTGATTCTTTTGCGTCTGTCACTAACGCCCCGCCCTCAGGAGTTTGAAGCTCGTCACAGTCATTCAATCATTGAATCCTACTCAAAATACCACAGACAAGGTTTAGACCTTCCGGATTCTCTTGAATGCCACCATCAATTCTAGCTTATACCACGAAGATTCCGGTTAAAGAATCCAAGAGATATCCACCCAATCTAAGGTAGAACGGAGGTGGTTGTCAGGCACACGTTCATAGGTGAGAATGATGATGAGTGTCACGGATCATCACATTCATCAAGTTGAAGAACAAGTGATATCTTAGAACAAGAACAAGCGGAATTGAATAGAAGAACAATAGTAATTTGCATTAATACTCGAGGTACAGCAGAGCTCTACACCTTAATCTATGGTGTGTAGAAACTCCACCGTTGAAAATACATAAGAACAAGGTCTAGGCATGGCCGTGAGGCCAGCCTCCCAATGATCTAAGATCTAAAGTGATCAAAAGATGTAAAGATCAAAAGATGTAAATACAATAGTAAAATGTCCTATTTATAGAGAACTAGTAGCCTAGGGTTTACAGAGATGAGTAAATGACATAAAAATCCACTTCCGGGCCCACTTGGTGTGTGCTTGGGCTGAGCATTGAAGCATTTTCGTATAGAGACCCTTCTTGGAGTTAAACGCTAGCTTTTATGCCAGTTTGGGCGTTTAACTCCCATCCTTGTGCCAGTTCCGGCGTTTAACGTTGGGAATTCTGAGGGTGACTTTGAACGCCGGTTTGGGCCATCAATTCTTGGGCAAAGTATGGACTATCATATATTGCTGGAAAGCCCAGGATGTCTACTTTCCAACGCCGTTGAGAGCGCCAATTGGGATTCTGTAGCTCCAGAAAATCCACTTCGAGTGCAGGGAGGTTAGAATCCAATAGCATCTGCAGTCCTTTTCAGTTTCTAAATCAGACTTTTGCTCAGGTCCCTCAATTTCAGTCAGAAAATACCTGAAATCACAGAAAAACACACAAACTCATAGTAAAGTCCAGAAAAGTGAATTTTAACTAAAAACTAATAAAAATATACTAAAAACTAACTAGATCATACTAAAAACATACTAAAAACAATGCCAAAAAGCGTACAAATTATCCGCTCATCACAACACCAAACTTAAATTGTTGCTTGTCCTCAAGCAACTGAAAATCAAATAAGATAACAAGAAGAGAATATGCAATGAATTCCAAAAACATCTATGAAGATCAGTATTAATTAGATGAGCGGGGCTTTTAGCTTTTTGCCTCTGAACAGTTTTGGCATCTCACTCTATCCTTTGAAATTCAGAATGATTGGCTTCTTTAGGAACTTAGAATCCAGATAGTGTCATTGATTCTCCTAGTTAAGTATGATGATTCTTGAACTCAGCTACTTATTGAGTTTTGGCCGTGGCCCAAAGCACTCTGTCTTCCAGTATTACCACCGGATACATACATGCTACAGACACATAATTGGGTGAACCTTTTCAGATTGTGACTCAGCTTTGCTAGAATCCCCAATTAGAGGTGTCCAGGGTTCTTAAGCACACTCTTTTTGCCTTGGATCACAACTTTATTTTTTTTCTTTTCTTTCTTTTTTTCTTTTCTTTTTTCTCCTCTGCTTTTTTTCGTTTTTCTCCCCTTTTTTTTGTATTCACTGCTTTTTCTTGCTTCAAGAATCATTTTTATGATTTTTCAGATCCTCAGTAACATGTCTCCTTTTTCATCATTCTTTCAAGAGCCAACATTCATGAAACACAAATTCAAGATACATATGCACTGTTTAAGCATACATTCAGAAAACAAAAGTATTGCCACCACATCAAAATAATTAATCTGTTATAAAATTCAAAATTCATGCAATTCTTTTCATTTTCAATTAAGAACATTTTTCATTCAAGAAAGGTGATGGATTCATAGGACATTCATAACTTTAAGGCATAGACACTAAGACACTAATGATCACAAGACACAAACATAGATAAACATAAGCACTAAAATTCGAAAAAAAACTGGAAAATAAAGAACAAGGAAATTAAAGAACGGGTCCACCTTAGTGATGGCGGCTTGTTCTTCCTCTTGAAGATCCTATGGAGTGCTTGAGCTCCTCAATGTCTCTTTCTTGTCTTTGTTGCTCCTCTCTCATGATTCTTTGATCTTCTCTAATTTCATGGAGGAGAATGGAATGTTCTTGGTGCTCCACCCTTAGTTGTCCCATGTTGGAACTTAATTCTCCTAGGGAGGTGTTTAGTTGCTCCCAATTGTTTTGTGGAGGAAAGTGCATCCCTTGAGGAATCTCAGGGATCTCATGATGAGTGGGATCTCTTGTGTGCTCCATCCTCTTCTTAGTAATGGGCTTGTCCTCATCAATGGGGGTGTCTCCCTCTATGTCAACTCCAACTGAATAACAGAGGTGACAAATAAGATGAGGAAAGGCTAACCTTGCCAAGGTAGAGGACTTGTCCGCCACCTTATAGAGTTCTTGGGATATAACCTCATGAACTTCTATTTCTTCTCCAATCATGATGCTATGAATCATGATAGCCCGGTCTATAGTAACTTCGGACCGGTTGCTAGTGGGAATGATTGAGCGTTGGATAAACTCCAACCATCCTCTAGCCACGGGTTTGAGGTCATGCCTTCTCAATTGAACCGGCTTTCCTCTTGAATCTCTCTTCCATTGGGCGCCCTCTTCACAAATGTCTATGAGGACTTGGTCCAACCTTTGATCAAAGTTGACCCTTCTAGTGTAAGGATGTTCATCTCCTTGCATCATGGGCGAGTTGAATGCCAACCTTACATTTTCCGGACTAAAATCCAAGCATTTCCCCCGAACCATAGTAAGCCAATTCTTTGGATCCGGGTTCACACTTTGATCATGGTTCTTGGTGATCCATGCATTGGCATAGAACTCTTGAACCATTAAGATTCTGACTTGTTGAATGGGGTTGGTAAGAACTTCCCAACCTCTCCTTCGGATCTCATGTCGGATCTCCGGATATTTACTCTTTTTGAGTTTGAAAGGGACCTCGGGGATCACCTTCTTCAAGGCCACAACTTCATAGAAGTGGTCTTGATGCACCCTTGAGATAAATCTCTCCATCTCCCATGACTCGGAGGTGAAAGCTTTTGCCTTCCCTTTCCTCTTTCTAGAGGTTTCTCCGGCCTTGGATGCCATAAATGGTTATGGAAAAACAAAAAGCAATACTTTTACCACACCAAACTTAAAAGGTTTGCTCGTCCTCGAGCAAAAGAAGAAAGAAGAGAGTAGAAGAAGAAGAAATAGAGGAGATGGAGATGGCCTTGTGGTTCGGCTATAGGAGGGTGGGTTTGGGAGGGAAAGTGGTTTAAATTTGAATGGTGGGGTAGGTGGGGTTTTATGAGGGATGAATGTGAGTGGTGAAGAGAAAGATGGGATTTGATAGGTGAAGGGTTTTTTTGGGGAAGAGGTGTTGAAGTGATTGGTGAATGGGTGAAGAAGAGAGAGAGTGGTGGGGTAGGTGGGGATCCTGTGGGGTCCACAGATCCTGAGGTGTCAAGGAAAAGTCATCCCTGCACCAAGTGGCGAGCAAAATTGCTCTTTGTGCCATTTCTGGCGTTAAACGCCGGGCTGGTGCCCATTTCTGGCATTTAACGCCAAGTTCTTGCCCTTCTCTGGCGCTTAACGCCAGTCTGGTGCCCCTTTCTGGCGTTAAATGCCTAGAATGGTGCCAGACTGGGCGTTAAACGCCCATCTGCTAGCCTTACTGGCGTTTAAACGCCAGCAGGATCTTCCTCCAGGGTGTGCTATTTTTCTTTCTGTTTTTCATTCTGTTTTTGCTTTTTCAATTGATTTTGTGACTTCTCATGATCATCAACCTACAGAAAACATAAAATAACAAAGGGAAATAGATAAAATATAACATTGGGTTGCCTCCCAACAAGCGCTTCTTTAATGTCAGTAGCTTGACAGAGGGCTCTCATGGAGCCTCACAGATGCTCAGAGCAATGTTAGAACCTCCCAACACCAAACTTAGAGTTTGAATGTGGGGGTTCAACACCAAACTTAGAAGTTGGTTGTGGCCTCCCAACACCAAACTTAGAGTTTGACTGTGGGGGCTCTGTTTGACTATGTTTTGAGAGAAGCTCTTCATGCTTCCTCTCCATGGTGACAGAGGGATATCCTTGAGCCTTGAACACGAAGGATTCTTCATTCACTTGAATGATCAATTCTCCTCTATCAACATCAATCACAGCCTTTGCTGTGGCTAGGAAGGGTCTGCCAAGGATGATGGATTCATCCATGCACTTCCCAGTCTCTAGGACTATGAAATCAGCAGGGATGTAATGGTCTTCAACTTTTACCAGAACATCCTCTACAAGTCCATAGGCTTGTTTTCTTGAGTTGTCTGCCATCTCTAGTGAGATTTTTGCAGCTTGCACCTCAAAGATCCCTAGCTTCTCCATTACAGAGAGAGGCATGAGATTTACACTTGACCCTAGGTCACACAAGGCCCTCTTGAAGGTCATGGTGCCTATGGCACAAGGTATTGAAAACTTCCCAAGATCCTGTCTCTTTTGAGGTAATTTCTGCCTAGACAAGTCATCCAGTTCTTTGGTGAGCAAAGGGGGTTCATCCTCCCAAGTCTCATTTCCAAATAACTTGTCATTTAGCTTCATGATTGCTCCAAGATATTTAGCAACTTGCTCTTCAGTGACATACTCATCCTCTTTAGAGGAAGAATACTCATCAGAGCTCATGAATGGCAGAAGTAAGTCCAATGGAATCTCTATGGTCTCATTTTGAGCCTCAGATTCCCATAGTTCCTCATTGGGGGAACTCATTGGAGGCCAGTGGACGCCCATTGAGGTCTTCCTCAGTGGCGTTCACTGCCTCTTCCTCCTCTCCAAATTCGGCCATGTTGATGGCTTTGCACTCTCCTTTTGGATTTTCTTCTGTATTGCTTGGAAGAGTACTAGGAGGGAGTTCATTAATTTTCTTGCTCAGCTGACCCACTTGTGCCTCCAAATTTCTAATGAAGGACCTTGTTTCAGTCATGAAACTTTGAGTGGTTTTGATTAGATCAGAGACCATGGTTGCTAAGTCAGAGGTGTTCTGCTTAGAACTTTCTGTCTGTTGCTGAGAAGATGATGGAAAAGGCTTGCTATTGCTAAACCTGTTTCTTCCACCATTACTATTGTTGAAACCTTGTTGAGGTCTCTGTTAATCCTTCCATGAGAGATTTGGATGATTTCTCCATGAAGGATTATAGGTGTTTCCATAGGTTTCTCCCATGTAATTCACCTCTTCCATTGAAGGGTTCTCAGGATCATAAGCTTCTTCCTCAGATGAAGCCTCCTTAGTACTACCTGGTGCATTTTGCATTCCAGATAGACTTTGAGAAATCAAATTGACTTGCTGAGTCAATATTTTGTTCTGAGCCAGTATGGCATTCAGAGTATCAATCTCAAGAACTCCTTTCTTCTGATTAGTCCCATTGTTCACAGGATTCCTTTCAGAAGTGTACATGAATTGGTTATTTGCAACCATTTCAATCAGCTCTTGAGCTTCTGTAGGCGTCTTCTTCAGATGAAGAGATCCTCCAGCAGAGCTATCCAAAGACATCTTGGATAGTTTAGAGAGACCATCATAGAAAATACCTATGATGCTCCATTCAGAAAGCATGTCAGAAGGACACTTTCTGATCAATTGTTTGTATCTTTCCCAAGCTTCATAGAGGGATTCTCCTTCCTTCTGTCTGAAGGTTTGGACTTCCACTCTAAGCTTACTCAATTTTTGAGGTGGAAAGAACTTTGCCAAGAAAGCATTGACTAGCTTTTCCCAAGAGTTCAGGCTTTCTTTAGGTTGAGAATCCAACCATGTCCTAGCTCTGTCTCTTACAGCAAAAGGGAATAGCATAAGTCTGTAGACCTCAGGGTCAACCCCATTAGTCTTGACAGTGTCACAGATTTACAAGAACTCAGCTAAAAACTGATGAGGATCTTCCAATGGAAGTCTATGGAACTTGCAATTCTGTTGCATTAGAGAAACTAATTGAGGCTTAAGCTCAAAGTTGTTTGCTCCAATGGCAGGGATAGAGATGCTTCTCCCATAGAAGTCGGGAGTAGGTGCAGTAAAGTCACCCAGCACCCTCCTTGCATTGTTGGCATTGTTGTTGTTTTCGGCTGCCATGCGTTCTTCTTCTTTAAAGATTTCTGTTAGGTCCTCTACAGAGAGTTGTGCCTTAGCTTCTCTTAGCTTTCGCTTCAAGGTCCTTTCAGGTTCAGGATCAGCCTCAACAAGAATGCTTTTGTCTTTGCTCCTGCTCATAAGAAAGAGAAGAGAACAAGAAAGTGTGGAATCCTCTATGTCACAGTATAGAGATTCCTTGAGGTGTCAGAGGAAAAGAAAAATAGAAGGCAGAGGTAGAAAATTCGAACTTATCAAGAAAGATGGAGTTCGAATTGTGCATTAAGGAATAGTGTTAGTCCATAAATAGAAGGATGTGAGAAGAGGGGAAGAAATTTTTCGAAAATCAATTAAAGTTTCTCAAAAACGGCGCCAAAAACTTGGTGGACGAAATTGTGATCACTACAACTTCTCATGATCATCAACCTACAGAAAACATAAAATAACAAAGGAAAATAGATAAAATATAACATTGGGTTGCCTCCCAACAAGCGCTTCTTTAATGTCAGTAGCTTGACAGAGGGCTCTCATGGAGCCTCACAGATGCTCAGAGCAATGTTGGAACCTCCCAACACCAAACTTAGAGTTTGAATATGGGGGTTCAACACCAAACTTAGAAGTTGGTTGTGGCCTCCCAACACCAAACTTAGAGTTTGACTGTGGGGGCTCTATTTGACTCTGTTTTGAGAGAAGCTCTTCATGCTTCCTCTCCATGGTGACAGAGGGATATCCTTGAGCCTTAAACCCAAAGGATTCTTCATTCACTTGAATGATCAATTCTCCTCTATCAACATCAATCACAGCCTTTGCTGTGGCTAGGAAGGGTCTGTTAAGGATGATGGATTCATCCATGTACTTCCCAGTTTCTAGGACTATGAAATCAGCAGGGATGTAATGGTCTTCAACTTTTACCAGAACATCCTCTACAAGTCCATAAGCTTGTTTTCTTGAGTTGTCTGCCATCTCTAGTGAGATTTTTGCAACTTGCACCTCAAAGATCCTAAGCTTCTCCATTACAGAGAGAGGCATGATGTTTACACTTGACCCTAGGTCACACAAGGCCTTCTTGAAGGTTATGGTGCCTATGGTACAAGGTATTGAAAACTTCCCACGATCCTGTCTCTTTTGAGGTAATTTCTGCCTAGACAAGTCATCCAGTTCTTTGGTGAGCAAAGGGAGTTCATCCTCCCCAGTCTCATTTCCAAATAACTTGTCATTTAGCTTCATGATTTCTCTAAGGTATTTAGCAACTTGCTCTTCAGTGACATAGTCATCCTCTTCAGAGGAAAAATACTCATCAGAGCTCATGAATGGCAGAAGTAAGTCCAATGGAATCTCTATGGTCTCATTTTGAGCCTCAGATTCCCATGGTTCCTCATTGGGGAGCTCATTGGAGGCCAGTGGACGTCCATTGAAGTCTTCCTCAGTGGCGTTCACTGCCTCTTCCTCCTCTCCAAATTCGGCCATGTTGATGGCCTTACACTCTCCTTTTGGATTTTCTTCTGTATTGCTTGGAACAGTACTAGGAGGGAGTTCAGTAATTTTCTTGCTCAGCTATCCCACTTGTCCCTCCAAATTTCTAATGGAGGACCTTGTTTCAGTCATGAAACTTTGAGTGGTTTTGATTAGATCAGAGACCATAGTTGCTAAGTCAGAGGTGTTCTGCTTAGAATTCTCTGTCTGTTGCTGAGAAGATGATGGAAAAGGCTTGCCATTGCTAAACCTGTTTCTTCCACCATTATTGTTGTTGAAACCTTGTTGAGGTCTCTGTTGATCCTTCCATGAGAAATTTGGATGATTTCTCCATGAAGGATTATAGGTGTTTCCATAGGGTTCTCCTATGTAATTCACCTCTTCCATTGAAGGGTTTTCAGGATCATAAGCTTCTTCTTCAGATGAAGCTTCCTTAGTACTGCCTGGTGCATTTTGCATTCCAGAAAGACTTAGAGAAATCATATTGACTTGCTGAGTCAATATTTTGTTCTGAGCCAATGTGGCATTCAGAGTGTCTATCTCAAGAACTCCTTTCTTCTGATTTGTCCCATTGTTCACAGGATTCCTTTCAGAAGTGTACATGAATTGGTTATTTGCAACCATTTCAATTAGTTCTTGAGCTTCTGTGGGCGTCTTCATCAGATGAAGAGATCCTCCAGCAGAGCTATCCAAAGACATCTTGGATTGTTCAGAGAGACCATCATAGAAAATACCTATGATGCTCCATTCAGAAAGTATGTCAGAGGGACACTTTCTGATCAATTGTTTGTATCTTTCCCAAGCTTCATAGTGGGATTCTCCTTCCTTCTGTCTGAAGGTTTGGACTTCCACTCTAAGCTTACTCAATTTTTGAGGTGAAAGAACTTTGCCAAGAAGGCATTGACTAGCTTTTCCCAAGAGTTCAGGCTTTCTTTAGGTTGTGAGTCCAACCATGTTCTAGCTCTGTCTCTTACAGCAAAAGGGAATAGCATAAGTCTGTAGACCTCAGGGTCAACCCCATTAGTCTTGACAGTGTCACAGATTTGCAAGAACTCAGCTAAAAACTGATGAGGATCTTCCAATGGAAGTCCATGGAACTTGCAATTCTGTTGCATTAGAGAAACTAATTGAGGCTTAAGCTCAAAGTTGTTTGCTCCAATGGCAGGGATAGAGATGCTTCTCCCATAGAAGTCCGGAGTAGGTGCAGTAAAGTCACCCAGCACCTTTCTTGCATTGTTGGCATTGTTGTTGTTTTCGGCTGCCATGGGTTCTTCTTCTTTGAAGATTTCTGTTAGGTCCTCTACAGAGAGTTGTGCCTTAGCTTCTCTTAGCTTTCACTTCAAGGTCCTTTCAGGTTCAGGATCAGCCTCAACAAGAATGCTTTTGTCTTTGCTCCTGCTCATAAGAAAGAGAAGAGAACAAGAAAGTGTGGAATCCTCTATGTCACAGTATAGAGATTCCTTGAGGTGTCAGAGGAAAAGAAAAATAGAAGGCAGAGGTAGAAAATTCGAACTTATCAAGAAAGATGGAGTTCGAATTGTGCATTAAGGAATAGTGTTAGTCCATAAATAAAAGGATGTGAGAAGAGGGGAAGAAATTTTCGAAAATTAAGTAAAAGATTTTGAAAACATTTTGAAAAACTTTAATTGATTTTCGAAAAACAAGATTGAGAAAGAATAAAGTGATTTTTGAAAAAGATTTTGAAATTAGAAATCAAGAAGATTTGATTGAAAACTATTTTGAAAAAGATGTGATTGAGAAGATATGATTTGAAAAACATTCTTTTAAAAAAGATTTGATTTTAAAAATTAATGACTTGGCTATCAAGAAAAGATATGATTCAAACATTAAACCTGTTCATACCCTGACCGGACTCCTCCAAACTCGGCAAAATCATAAAAGGTCCGACCTCGTCCTAAGGCTCACGCCTAAAGGTCGGACCTCGGACAATAAAGCAAGGAAGGCCCATCAAAAGGAACGTAGCCCAAAACCTAAAGGCCGAAAAGGCCTAGAAAAGGCGGTTCCACAAAGATAGAGATAAAACTCCCAAAGATAAGATAAGATAAGAATATCTTATCCAGGGAAGATCACGGCCAATTACTATAAATACACTGGAGCACCCAGGTATGGCATTCATTCCACATTCTACACATATCTGCTTGGACCCATGCTAACTTAAGCATCGGAGTGTCATTGCAGGTACAACCACCAACCACTCTACCTATCAAGCTCGGGTCCCTGAACCCCCACCTCGGGCCTTTCCAAGACGACCGAGCTACACGTTTCAGGTAACCCTCGGAACATTGGCGCCGTTGCCGGGGACCTGGAAGTCATCCCTCTACCATGGCGGACGACCCTCACAACAATGACCGCGCTGCGTCTGAACAAGAGGACGAAATCGACACCGGAGAACGACCGGACAGCCCTCTATCACCACGCACTCCAGGAGGAAACAAACAGAATCGCCCAAAGACATCACTCCCAAACAAAGATCCACAAAATTCCGAAAAAGAGAAAAGCTCGGAAATACTAGAAGCAGTCCGGGCACAACAAAACCGACTGAAACAACTCGAAGAGGACATAAAGAAGCAGAAAGAAACTGAACAAGATCTGAGGAGGGAGACTCGAAAGCGCAGAGAATTAGAAGAAAAGCTGCGGAAAATAGAGGCCAACCTGAAAGACCGGACAGAACGCGGCACCACCCCCGAAGGCAACCATGATCCCTTCACGCAAGAGATCATGAAGGAGAAGGTACCGCGAAACTTCAAACCACCCGATATGGATCTCTACGACGGCACCACCGATCCAGGTCACCACCTCAGCAACTTCAGAAGCAGAATGTACCTAGTCGACGCCTCCGACGCGATTCGGTGCAAAGCCTTCCCCACCACTCTCACCAAGTCAGCCATGAAGTGGTTCGACAACCTGCCACCAAGATCAATCACCAGCTTCGAAGACCTAACCAAAAAATTCCTAACAAGGTTCTCTATTCAAAAGGACAAGACAAAACATGCCCCCAGTCTACTCGGGATCAAACAAGGTAACCAAGAAACTCTCCGAGAATACATGGAGCGATTCAACAAAGCCTGCCTGGACATACAACACTTGCCCACTGAAGCAGCCATCATGGGACTAGCAAACGGCCTAAAAGAGGGACCGTTTAGCCAATCCCTATCCAAACGATACCCGACCTCCCTATACGAGGTGCAGGAGCGGGCAGAAAAATATATCAACATGGAGGAAACCTCCCAGCTAAGAGACTCTTCTAGGAAGGAATCAACCTACCCACTCCGGGATCGAGATCGGGAACAGAAGAAGAAAGAAGAACCCAACTCGGACAAGCCACGGAAGTACCACAACTACACCCCCCTCCGAGTCTCCCTGGTAGACGTCTACAGAGAAGTATGCCACACCGAAAAGATCCCACCACCCCGACCGCTAAAACACAAGAGAGCGGGAGAGATCGGTCCGAATACTGTGAATATCACAAACTCTACGGTCATTCTACTAACGACTGCTACGACCTGAAAAATGTTATAGAAAAGCTAGCCAGAGAAGGAAAACTCGACAGATACATAGCAGAGAAAGGAAAAGAGACCAGGAAGAGAAGGCGGGGAGATAACGAAGATCGGGCCGAACAAACCCACGAACCCCTGAAAGGCACGTTCACATGATAAATGGAGGTTTTGCGGGCGGAGGAACATCCAGATCCTCGCAAAAAGACACCTCAAAGAAGTCTATCATGTCCGAGAAGACAGTCCCCTGCCCGAATTACCTACTATCTCATTTACCCGAGAAGATGCTCAAGGGATAATACCCGGGCACGACGATCCAATGGTAATCACCATTATCCTAGCAAACGCCAACTTACATCGAACCCTGA